>NC_066849.1:27286236-27445571 GCF_001640805.2 Lates calcarifer | reverse complement strand
TTTATCCAGAAATTAGGGTTAGGGTTATGGCTTTTATCCAGAAGTTAGGGTTAGGGCACCCTTTAGTCAACAATTAGGGTTAGGGTTGCCACTTTTAGCCAGAGATAATGGTTAGGTTTAGGTTTGTTAGCCAGATCATTTTTATGATATTAAATTGATAATAGAGAAACTCAACTCAAAAGATAGAAAAACTTTATTGATTCTGTTGTACACAACATTCTCTCTGTAAATACCTATTTTAAAGGGTATGGTCTAGACCTGCTGTATATGAAAAGTGCCTTGTGGTGACTTTTATTGTGATTTGGCACTAGGTAAATAAATTGAATTGAATTGAACATTTAACAACCCACAGCAAAAACAGTGACTGGTTTGGAGGCACTTTGTTTTATTCTCTCACCCAACATTTAATGTAATTTTGATCACATATGAGTATATGTTTATTAGTCTTCAGTCTTCTAACATCTTCATTTGTTGTCCTCTTGAGGTGATGCCGTCGTCTCCTCCTCCTGCAGAGAGACAGAATATGTTAATCACAGAAACTGTCCAAAGCTTCACATCCTGAAAATTTGTTACAAATAATCAAAGAAGAAAAGGGAAGTTTAATTATCCCTCAAATGCCTCTATTGCTACACACTGGCCACAAAGTGGCACCTATTACACCAGGCAGTTGTTGATGCCTTACTATACTATGACGTGTTTTGACTATTTTTGATGCCTTACTATACTACAACATTTTTTGACCAATTTTGCTGGCTTACTATACTATGACATTTCTGATCATTTTTGACCATTTTTGATGCCTGTGACTTTTTTTTTTTTTTTTTTTTTACCATTTTTGATGCCTTACCATACTATAACATTTTTTTGATGATTTTTGAAGCCATATCATACTACGACATTTTTTGACAAATTTTGATGGCTTACTATACTATGTCATTTTCTGATGATTTTTGATGCCTGAATATATTATGACATTTTTTGACTATTTTTGAAGCCATGCTATACTATGACATTTTCTGATGATTTTTGATGTCATACTATACTATGACATTTTTTGACCATTTTTGAAGCCATACTATAGTATGACATTTTTTGACCGTTTTTGATGCCTTACTATACTATGACATTTTTTGACCATTTTTGAAGCCATACTATAGTATGACATTTTTTGATGATTTTTGAAGCCTTACTATACTATGACATTTTTTGACCATTTTTGAAGCCATACTATAGTATGACATTTTTTGACCGTTTTTGAAGCCATACTATAGTATGACATTTTTTGATGATTTTTGAAGCCTTACTATACTATGACATTTTTTGATGGTTTTTGACGAAATGTTATACTATGACATTTCTTGACCATTTTTTGAAGCCTTAGTATACTATGATATTTTCTGATGATTTTTGATGTCATACTATACTATGACATTTTTTGATGATTTTTGAAGCCTTACTATACTATGTCACTTTCTGATGATTTTTGATGCCTGAATATATTATGACATTTTTTTTGTCTTACTCATTATGACATTTTTGACAGTTTTTGATGGCTTACTAGTGTAATTTATTTAACTTTTTTAAAGGCTTAATATAATATCACACTTTTGACACCTTTCAATGACATTTTGTGACATTTTTTAAAAATTCCTATTATAGTATTACATTTTTCATATATGTTGATGCCCTTACTATAAACTTAACATTTTTACTACTTTTTTGAATTACTATTACTTTTATGCATGGCTTTTTATATTATAGATCACTTTTACTGTTACCTCTAATATTAGATTTCTTTTACCATTATATATTACTATTTATATTTCTAATTACTTTGACATTACTTCTATTAATACAGACTACTTGTACATTACTTTTATATTGCAGATTACCTCTATTATTACACTTTCCTGATACACTGACTACTGAACATAAACAGTTTGATGTCAGTGCTCTGTGTTGGACAGTTGATGTAAAGCTGTTTGTGAATTACCTGGAGGCCTCTGTCCTGGTCTCAAAGAACTTCTTCATTGTAGGAAGACTCTCTGTGATCGTGGACTACGTCTCTGTGATCGCGGACAATGTCTCTGAGATTATAGACAAAGTCTCTGCGATCATGAACAATGTCTTTGTGATCGTGGACGATGTCTCTGAGATCATAGACGCTGTCTCTGTAACCATTGACAAATATCTCCATGATCGTGGTCATGCCGTCGAATCGAGGAACCACAGTGTTACTACCGATTCTTGCGCAGAGCTCTGCGAAGCATGGGCAATGTCTCTGATCATGGACAACGGCCTCTCTCGTCTTTGACAAAGTCTCTGCGACCATAGACAACGTCTCTGATCGTGGACGATATCTCCCTCATCCTCAACAATGTCTCTCCGATCGAAGACATCGTCTCGGCGATCATAGACGATGTCATGGATGAAGTGCTGACACTTGGAGGAAATCTAAGAGACGCACACAAAAGAAAATGATCAGTACTCTACTACCTATTCCTCATCAACAGCTTAACTACGAAAACCGATAATTATTCGACATTACAGTTGAACTAGAACATTTAACAAAACTTTTTTATGCCGTACTATACAATGACATGTTTTGATATTTTCATTTTATCCTTAAATTCCTCCTTTTCTTTGAACTGTTCTTACATGAACTATGTGAATAAATTCATTCGTGAATTAAGTCTATTTTTGGCAAATAATGAACAATTTGGACTGAAGATCAAATTCTGAACATGAACAGTTTATCGTCAGTGTTCTGTGTTGGACAGTTGATGTAAAGCTGTTTGTGAATTACCTGGAGGTCTCTGTCCTGGTCTCAAAGAACTTCTTCATTGTAGGAAGACTCTCTGTGATCGTGGACTACGTCGCTGTGATCGCGGACAATGTCTCTGAGATTATGGACAAAGTCTCTGTGATCATGAACAATGTCTCTGTGATCGCAGACAATGTCTCTGAGATCAACGACAAAGTCTCCATGAACGGGTTCATGCCGTCGAATCGAGGAACCACAGTGTCTCTACCGATTCTTGCGCAGAGCTCCGCGAAGCATGGGACAATGTCTCTCTCGTCTTTAACAAGGTTTCTGCGATCGTGGACAATGTCTCTGATCATGGACGATGTCTCCCTCATCCTCAACAATGTCTCTCCAATCATGGACCATGTCTCTGCGATCGTGAACGACGTCTCTGCAATCGCGGACAATGTCTCTGAGATTATGGACAAAGTCTCTGCGATCATCGACAATGTCTCCATGAACGCCGGCAATGCCGACTTATCGGGGACCGAGTCACCACGAGTCATGGACAATGTCTCTGATCGTGGACGATGTCTCCCTCATCCTCAACAATGTCTCTCCGATCGAGGACGACGTCTCGAGACGATGTCATGGACGAAGTGCTGACAGCTGGAGGAAATCAAAGAGAAACATACAAAGGAAAATGATCAATATACTACTACCTATTCCTCATCAACAGTTTAACCATGAAAACACAGAGAAATATCCAACATTACAGCTCAACTACAACATTTCACAAATCATTTTGACACCTTACTGTGACAGTTTTTGAGGCCTCACTTGATGTAAAGCTGTTAATTACCTTGAGGCCTTTGTCCTGCTCTCAAAGAACTTCTTCATTGTACGTAGATTCTCTCCCATCATGGACGACGTCTCTGAGATCGCGGACAATGTCTCTGAGATTATGGACAAAGTCTCTGCGATCATCGACAATGTCTCTCTGAACGCCGGCAATGCCGACTTATCGGGGACCAAGTCACCACGAGTCATGGACAATGTCTCTGATCGTGGACAATGTCTCCCTCATCCTCAACAATGTCTTTCCGATCGAAGACGTAGTCTCGGCGATCATAGACGATGTCATGGATGAAGTGCTGACACTTGGAGGAAATCTAAGAGACGCACACAAAAGAAAATGATCAGTACTCTACTACCTATTCCTCATCAACAGCTTAACTACGAAAACCGATAATTATTCGACATTACAGTTGAACTAGAACATTTAACAAAACTTTTTTATGCCGTACTATACAATGACATGTTTTGATATTTTCATTTTATCCTTAAATTCCTCCTTTTCTTTGAACTGTTCTTACATGAACTATGTGAATAAATTCATTCGTGAATTAAGTCTATTTTTGGCAAATAATGAACAATTTGGACTGAAGATCAAATTCTGAACATGAACAGTTTATCGTCAGTGTTCTGTGTTGGACAGTTGATGTAAAGCTGTTTGTGAATTACCTGGAGGTCTCTGTCCTGGTCTCAAAGAACTTCTTCATTGTAGGAAGACTCTCTGTGATCGTGGACTACGTCGCTGTGATCGCGGACAATGTCTCTGAGATTATGGACAAAGTCTCTGTGATCATGAACAATGTCTCTGTGATCGCAGACAATGTCTCTGAGATCAACGACAATGTCTCCATGAACGCGGTCATGCCGTCGAATCGAGGAACCACAGTGTCTCTACCGATTCTTGCGCAGAGCTCCGCGAAGCATGGGACAATGTCTCTCTCGTCTTTAACAAGGTTTCTGCGATCGTGGACAATGTCTCTGATCATGGACGATGTCTCCCTCATCCTCAACAATGTCTCTCCGATCATGGACCATGTCTCTGCGATTGTGGAAGTCGCCTCTGTGATTGCGGACAGTGTCTCTGAGATTATGGACAAAGTCTCTGTGATCATCGACAATGTGTCCATGAACGCCGGCAATGCCGACTTATCGGGGACCGAGTCACCACGAGTCATGGACAACGTCTCTGATCGCGGACGATGTCTCCCTCATCCTCAACAATGTCTCTCCAATCATGGACGACGTCTCAGTGATAGTGGACGATGTCGTGGACGAACTGGTGACATCTGGAGGAAATCAAACAGAAACATACAAAGAAATATGACATTTTCGGATGCTGTAGTATACAATGACAATTTTTTAAATCATTTTTGACGTCTTGCTATACCATGACATTTTTTGTCATATATATTTTTACATTACTTCTATTAATACAGACTACTTATACATTATTTTGACTCTTACTTCTAATATTGTTAATATTTTAATGTCAGTGCTCTGTGTTGGACAGTTGATGTAAAGCTGTTTGTGAATTACCTGGAGGCCTCTGTCCTGGTCTCAAAGAACTTCTTCATTGTATGAAGACTCTCGGTGATCGTGGACTACGTCGCTGTGATCGCGGACAATGTCTCTGAGATTATAGACAAAGTCTCTGCGATCATTGACAATGTCTCCATGAACGCCGGCATTGCCGACTAATCGGGGACCGAGTCACCACGAGTCATGGACAATGTCTCTGATCGTGGACGATGTCTCCCTCATCCTCAACAATGTCTCTCCGATCGAGGACGACGTCTCGAGACGATGTCATGGACGAAGTGCTGACAGCTGGAGGAAATCTAAGAGAAACATACAAAGGAAAATGATCAATATACTACTACCTATTCCTCATCAACAGTTTAACCATGAAAACACAGAGAAATATCCAACATTACAGCTCAACTACAACATTTCACAAATCATTTTGACACCTTACTGTGACAGTTTTTGAGGCCTCACTTGATGTAAAGCTGTTAATTACCTTGAGGCCTTTGTCCTGCTCTCAAAGAACTTCTTCATTGTACGTAGATTCTCTCCCATCATGGACGACGTCTCTGCGATCGCGGACAATGTCTCTGAGATTATGGACAAAGTCTCTGCGATCATCGACAATGTCTCTCTGAACGCCGGCAATGCCGACTTATCGGGGACCAAGTCACCACGAGTCATGGACAATGTCTCTGATCGTGGACAATGTCTCCCTCATCCTCAACAATGTCTCTCCGATCGAAGACGTAGTCTCGGCGATCATAGACGATGTCATGGATGAAGTGCTGACACTTGGAGGAAATCTAAGAGACGCACACAAAAGAAAATGATCAGTACTCTACTACCTATTCCTCATCAACAGCTTAACTACGAAAACCGATAATTATTCGACATTACAGTTGAACTAGAACATTTAACAAAACTTTTTTATGCCGTACTATACAATGACATGTTTTGATATTTTCATTTTATCCTTAAATTCCTCCTTTTCTTTGAACTGTTCTTACATGAACTATGTGAATAAATTCATTCGTGAATTAAGTCTATTTTTGGCAAATAATGAACAATTTGGACTGAAGATCAAATTCTGAACATGAACAGTTTATCGTCAGTGTTCTGTGTTGGACAGTTGATGTAAAGCTGTTTGTGAATTACCTGGAGGTCTCTGTCCTGGTCTCAAAGAACTTCTTCATTGTAGGAAGACTCTCTGTGATCGTGGACTACGTCGCTGTGATCGCGGACAATGTCTCTGAGATTATGGACAAAGTCTCTGTGATCATGAACAATGTCTCTGTGATCGCAGACAATGTCTCTGAGATCAACGACAAAGTCTCCATGAACGGGTTCATGCCGTCGAATCGAGGAACCACAGTGTCTCTACCGATTCTTGCGCAGAGCTCCGCGAAGCATGGGACAATGTCTCTCTCGTCTTTAACAAGGTTTCTGCGATCGTGGACAATGTCTCTGATCATGGACGATGTCTCCCTCATCCTCAACAATGTCTCTCCAATCATGGACCATGTCTCTGCGATCGTGAACGACGTCTCTGCAATCGCGGACAATGTCTCTGAGATTATGGACAAAGTCTCTGCGATCATCGACAATGTCTCCATGAACGCCGGCAATGCCGACTAATCGGGGACCGAGTCACCACGAGTCATGGACAATGTCTCTGATCGTGGACGATGTCTCCCTCATCCTCAACAATGTCTCTCCGATCGAGGACGACGTCTCGAGACGATGTCATGGACGAAGTGCTGACAGCTGGAGGAAATCAAAGAGAAACATACAAAGGAAAATGATCAATATACTACTACCTATTCCTCATCAACAGTTTAACCATGAAAACACAGAGAAATATCCAACATTACAGCTCAACTACAACATTTCACAAATCATTTTGACACCTTACTGTGACAGTTTTTGAGGCCTCACTTGATGTAAAGCTGTTAATTACCTTGAGGCCTTTGTCCTGCTCTCAAAGAACTTCTTCATTGTACGTAGATTCTCTCCCATCATGGACGACGTCTCTGAGATCGCGGACAATGTCTCTGAGATTATGGACAAAGTCTCTGCGATCATCGACAATGTCTCTCTGAACGCCGGCAATGCCGACTTATCGGGGACCAAGTCACCACGAGTCATGGACAATGTCTCTGATCGTGGACAATGTCTCCCTCATCCTCAACAATGTCTCTCCGATCGAAGACGTAGTCTCGGCGATCATAGACGATGTCATGGATGAAGTGCTGACACTTGGAGGAAATCTAAGAGACGCACACAAAAGAAAATGATCAGTACTCTACTACCTATTCCTCATCAACAGCTTAACTACGAAAACCGATAATTATTCGACATTACAGTTGAACTAGAACATTTAACAAAACTTTTTTATGCCGTACTATACAATGACATGTTTTGATATTTTCATTTTATCCTTAAATTCCTCCTTTTCTTTGAACTGTTCTTACATGAACTATGTGAATAAATTCATTCGTGAATTAAGTCTATTTTTGGCAAATAATGAACAATTTGGACTGAAGATCAAATTCTGAACATGAACAGTTTATCGTCAGTGTTCTGTGTTGGACAGTTGATGTAAAGCTGTTTGTGAATTACCTGGAGGTCTCTGTCCTGGTCTCAAAGAACTTCTTCATTGTAGGAAGACTCTCTGTGATCGTGGACTACGTCGCTGTGATCGCGGACAATGTCTCTGAGATTATGGACAAAGTCTCTGTGATCATGAACAATGTCTCTGTGATCGCAGACAATGTCTCTGAGATCAACGACAAAGTCTCCATGAACGGGTTCATGCCGTCGAATCGAGGAACCACAGTGTCTCTACCGATTCTTGCGCAGAGCTCCGCGAAGCATGGGACAATGTCTCTCTCGTCTTTAACAAGGTTTCTGCGATCGTGGACAATGTCTCTGATCATGGACGATGTCTCCCTCATCCTCAACAATGTCTCTCCAATCATGGACCATGTCTCTGCGATCGTGAACGACGTCTCTGCAATCGCGGACAATGTCTCTGAGATTATGGACAAAGTCTCTGCGATCATCGACAATGTCTCCATGAACGCCGGCAATGCCGACTTATCGGGGACCGAGTCACCACGAGTCATGGACAATGTCTCTGATCGTGGACGATGTCTCCCTCATCCTCAACAATGTCTCTCCGATCGAGGACGACGTCTCGAGACGATGTCATGGACGAAGTGCTGACAGCTGGAGGAAATCAAAGAGAAACATACAAAGGAAAATGATCAATATACTACTACCTATTCCTCATCAACAGTTTAACCATGAAAACACAGAGAAATATCCAACATTACAGCTCAACCACAACATTTCACAAATCATTTTGACACCTTACTGTGACAGTTTTTGAGGCCTCACTTGATGTAAAGCTGTTAATTACCTTGAGGCCTTTGTCCTGCTCTCAAAGAACTTCTTCATTGTACGTAGATTCTCTCCCATCATGGACGACGTCTCTGAGATCGCGGACAATGTCTCTGAGATTATGGACAAAGTCTCTGCGATCATCGACAATGTGTCCATGAACGCCGGCAATGCCGACTTATCGGGGACCGAGTCACCACGAGTCATGGACAACGTCTCTGATCGCGGACGATGTCTCCCTCATCCTCAACAATGTCTCTCCAATCATGGACGACGTCTCAGTGATAGTGGACGATGTCGTGGACGAACTGGTGACATCTGGAGGAAATCAAACAGAAACATACAAAGAAATATGACATTTTCGGATGCTGTAGTATACAATGACAATTTTTTAAATCATTTTTGACGTCTTGCTATACCATGACATTTTTTGTCATATATATATATATTTTTTTACATTACTTCTATTAATACAGACTACTTATACATTATTTTGACTCTTACTTCTAATATTGTTAATATTTTAATGTCAGTGTTCTGTGTTGGACAGTTGATGTAAAGCTGTTTGTGAATTACCTGGAGGCCTCTGTCCTGGTCTCAAAGAACTTCTTCATTGTACGAAGACTCTCGGTGATCGTGGACTACGTCGCTGTGATCGCGGACAATGTCTCTGAGATTATGGACAAAGTCTCTGCGATCATCGACAATGTCTCTCTGAACGCCGGCAATGCCGACTTATCGGGGACCAAGTCACCACGAGTCATGGACAATGTCTCTGATCGTGGACAATGTCTCCCTCATCCTCAACAATGTCTCTCCGATCGAAGACGTAGTCTCGGCGATCATAGACGATGTCATGGATGAAGTGCTGACACTTGGAGGAAATCTAAGAGACGCACACAAAAGAAAATGATCAGTACCCTACTACCTATTCCTCATCAACAGCTTAACTACGAAAACCGATAATTATTCGACATTACAGTTGAACTAGAACATTTAACAAAACTTTTTTATGCCGTACTATACAATGACATGTTTTGATATTTTCATTTTATCCTTAAATTCCTCCTTTTCTTTGAACTGTTCTTACATGAACTATGTGAATAAATTCATTCGTGAATTAAGTCTATTTTTGGCAAATAATGAACAATTTGGACTGAAGATCAAATTCTGAACATGAACAGTTTATCGTCAGTGTTCTGTGTTGGACAGTTGATGTAAAGCTGTTTGTGAATTACCTGGAGGTCTCTGTCCTGGTCTCAAAGAACTTCTTCATTGTAGGAAGACTCTCTGTGATCGTGGACTACGTCGCTGTGATCGCGGACAATGTCTCTGAGATTATGGACAAAGTCTCTGTGATCATGAACAATGTCTCTGTGATCGCAGACAATGTCTCTGAGATCAACGACAAAGTCTCCATGAACGGGTTCATGCCGTCGAATCGAGGAACCACAGTGTCTCTACCGATTCTTGCGCAGAGCTCCGCGAAGCATGGGACAATGTCTCTCTCGTCTTTAACAAGGTTTCTGCGATCGTGGACAATGTCTCTGATCATGGACGATGTCTCCCTCATCCTCAACAATGTCTCTCCAATCATGGACCATGTCTCTGCGATCGTGAACAACGTCTCTGCAATCGCGGACAATGTCTCTGAGATTATGGACAAAGTCTCTGCGATCATCGACAATGTCTCCATGAACGCCGGCAATGCCGACTAATCGGGGACCGAGTCACCACGAGTCATGGACAATGTCTCTGATCGTGGACGATGTCTCCCTCATCCTCAACAATGTCTCTCCGATCGAGGACGACGTCTCGAGACGATGTCATGGACGAAGTGCTGACAGCTGGAGGAAATCAAAGAGAAACATACAAAGGAAAATGATCAATATACTACTACCTATTCCTCATCAACAGTTTAACCATGAAAACACAGAGAAATATCCAACATTACAGCTCAACCACAACATTTCACAAATCATTTTGACACCTTACTGTGACAGTTTTTGAGGCCTCACTTGATGTAAAGCTGTTAATTACCTTGAGGCCTTTGTCCTGCTCTCAAAGAACTTCTTCATTGTACGTAGATTCTCTCCCATCATGGACGACGTCTCTGCGATCGCGGACAATGTCTCTGAGATTATGGACAAAGTCTCTGCGATCATCGACAATGTCTCTCTGAACGCCGGCAATGCCGACTTATCGGGGACCAAGTCACCACGAGTCATGGACAATGTCTCTGATCGTGGACAATGTCTCCCTCATCCTCAACAATGTCTCTCCGATCGAAGACGTAGTCTCGGCGATCATAGACGATGTCATGGATGAAGTGCTGACACTTGGAGGAAATCTAAGAGACGCACACAAAAGAAAATGATCAGTACCCTACTACCTATTCCTCATCAACAGCTTAACTACGAAAACCGATAATTATTCGACATTACAGTTGAACTAGAACATTTAACAAAACTTTTTTATGCCGTACTATACAATGACATGTTTTGATATTTTCATTTTATCCTTAAATTCCTCCTTTTCTTTGAACTGTTCTTACATGAACTATGTGAATAAATTCATTCGTGAATTAAGTCTATTTTTGGCAAATAATGAACAATTTGGACTGAAGATCAAATTCTGAACATGAACAGTTTATCGTCAGTGTTCTGTGTTGGACAGTTGATGTAAAGCTGTTTGTGAATTACCTGGAGGTCTCTGTCCTGGTCTCAAAGAACTTCTTCATTGTAGGAAGACTCTCTGTGATCGTGGACTACGTCGCTGTGATCGCGGACAATGTCTCTGAGATTATGGACAAAGTCTCTGTGATCATGAACAATGTCTCTGTGATCGCAGACAATGTCTCTGAGATCAACGACAAAGTCTCCATGAACGGGTTCATGCCGTCGAATCGAGGAACCACAGTGTCTCTACCGATTCTTGCGCAGAGCTCCGCGAAGCATGGGACAATGTCTCTCTCGTCTTTAACAAGGTTTCTGCGATCGTGGACAATGTCTCTGATCATGGACGATGTCTCCCTCATCCTCAACAATGTCTCTCCAATCATGGACCATGTCTCTGCGATCGTGAACAACGTCTCTGCAATCGCGGACAATGTCTCTGAGATTATGGACAAAGTCTCTGCGATCATCGACAATGTCTCCATGAACGCCGGCAATGCCGACTAATCGGGGACCGAGTCACCACGAGTCATGGACAATGTCTCTGATCGTGGACGATGTCTCCCTCATCCTCAACAATGTCTCTCCGATCGAGGACGACGTCTCGAGACGATGTCATGGACGAAGTGCTGACAGCTGGAGGAAATCAAAGAGAAACATACAAAGGAAAATGATCAATATACTACTACCTATTCCTCATCAACAGTTTAACCATGAAAACACAGAGAAATATCCAACATTACAGCTCAACTACAACATTTCACAAATCATTTTGACACCTTACTGTGACAGTTTTTGAGGCCTCACTTGATGTAAAGCTGTTAATTACCTTGAGGCCTTTGTCCTGCTCTCAAAGAACTTCTTCATTGTACGTAGATTCTCTCCCATCATGGACGACGTCTCTGAGATCGCGGACAATGTCTCTGAGATTATGGACAAAGTCTCTGCGATCATCGACAATGTCTCTCTGAACGCCGGCAATGCCGACTTATCGGGGACCAAGTCACCACGAGTCATGGACAATGTCTCTGATCGTGGACAATGTCTCCCTCATCCTCAACAATGTCTCTCCGATCGAAGACGTAGTCTCGGCGATCATAGACGATGTCATGGATGAAGTGCTGACACTTGGAGGAAATCTAAGAGACGCACACAAAAGAAAATGATCAGTACTCTACTACCTATTCCTCATCAACAGCTTAACTACGAAAACCGATAATTATTCGACATTACAGTTGAACTAGAACATTTAACAAAACTTTTTTATGCCGTACTATACAATGACATGTTTTGATATTTTCATTTTATCCTTAAATTCCTCCTTTTCTTTGAACTGTTCTTACATGAACTATGTGAATAAATTCATTCGTGAATTAAGTCTATTTTTGGCAAATAATGAACAATTTGGACTGAAGATCAAATTCTGAACATGAACAGTTTATCGTCAGTGTTCTGTGTTGGACAGTTGATGTAAAGCTGTTTGTGAATTACCTGGAGGTCTCTGTCCTGGTCTCAAAGAACTTCTTCATTGTAGGAAGACTCTCTGTGATCGTGGACTACGTCGCTGTGATCGCGGACAATGTCTCTGAGATTATGGACAAAGTCTCTGTGATCATGAACAATGTCTCTGTGATCGCAGACAATGTCTCTGAGATCAACGACAAAGTCTCCATGAACGGGTTCATGCCGTCGAATCGAGGAACCACAGTGTCTCTACCGATTCTTGCGCAGAGCTCCGCGAAGCATGGGACAATGTCTCTCTCGTCTTTAACAAGGTTTCTGCGATCGTGGACAATGTCTCTGATCATGGACGATGTCTCCCTCATCCTCAACAATGTCTCTCCAATCATGGACCATGTCTCTGCGATCGTGAACGACGTCTCTGCAATCGCGGACAATGTCTCTGAGATTATGGACAAAGTCTCTGCGATCATCGACAATGTCTCCATGAACGCCGGCAATGCCGACTTATCGGGGACCGAGTCACCACGAGTCATGGACAATGTCTCTGATCGTGGACGATGTCTCCCTCATCCTCAACAATGTCTCTCCGATCGAGGACGACGTCTCGAGACGATGTCATGGACGAAGTGCTGACAGCTGGAGGAAATCAAAGAGAAACATACAAAGGAAAATGATCAATATACTACTACCTATTCCTCATCAACAGTTTAACCATGAAAACACAGAGAAATATCCAACATTACAGCTCAACCACAACATTTCACAAATCATTTTGACACCTTACTGTGACAGTTTTTGAGGCCTCACTTGATGTAAAGCTGTTAATTACCTTGAGGCCTTTGTCCTGCTCTCAAAGAACTTCTTCATTGTACGTAGATTCTCTCCCATCATGGACGACGTCTCTGAGATCGCGGACAATGTCTCTGAGATTATGGACAAAGTCTCTGCGATCATCGACAATGTGTCCATGAACGCCGGCAATGCCGACTTATCGGGGACCGAGTCACCACGAGTCATGGACAACGTCTCTGATCGCGGACGATGTCTCCCTCATCCTCAACAATGTCTCTCCAATCATGGACGACGTCTCAGTGATAGTGGACGATGTCGTGGACGAACTGGTGACATCTGGAGGAAATCAAACAGAAACATACAAAGAAATATGACATTTTCGGATGCTGTAGTATACAATGACAATTTTTTAAATCATTTTTGACGTCTTGCTATACCATGACATTTTTTGTCATATATATATATATTTTTTTACATTACTTCTATTAATACAGACTACTTATACATTATTTTGACTCTTACTTCTAATATTGTTAATATTTTAATGTCAGTGTTCTGTGTTGGACAGTTGATGTAAAGCTGTTTGTGAATTACCTGGAGGCCTCTGTCCTGGTCTCAAAGAACTTCTTCATTGTACGAAGACTCTCGGTGATCGTGGACTACGTCGCTGTGATCGCGGACAATGTCTCTGAGATTATGGACAAAGTCTCTGCGATCATCGACAATGTCTCTCTGAACGCCGGCAATGCCGACTTATCGGGGACCAAGTCACCACGAGTCATGGACAATGTCTCTGATCGTGGACAATGTCTCCCTCATCCTCAACAATGTCTCTCCGATCGAAGACGTAGTCTCGGCGATCATAGACGATGTCATGGATGAAGTGCTGACACTTGGAGGAAATCTAAGAGACGCACACAAAAGAAAATGATCAGTACCCTACTACCTATTCCTCATCAACAGCTTAACTACGAAAACCGATAATTATTCGACATTACAGTTGAACTAGAACATTTAACAAAACTTTTTTATGCCGTACTATACAATGACATGTTTTGATATTTTCATTTTATCCTTAAATTCCTCCTTTTCTTTGAACTGTTCTTACATGAACTATGTGAATAAATTCATTCGTGAATTAAGTCTATTTTTGGCAAATAATGAACAATTTGGACTGAAGATCAAATTCTGAACATGAACAGTTTATCGTCAGTGTTCTGTGTTGGACAGTTGATGTAAAGCTGTTTGTGAATTACCTGGAGGTCTCTGTCCTGGTCTCAAAGAACTTCTTCATTGTAGGAAGACTCTCTGTGATCGTGGACTACGTCGCTGTGATCGCGGACAATGTCTCTGAGATTATGGACAAAGTCTCTGTGATCATGAACAATGTCTCTGTGATCGCAGACAATGTCTCTGAGATCAACGACAAAGTCTCCATGAACGGGTTCATGCCGTCGAATCGAGGAACCACAGTGTCTCTACCGATTCTTGCGCAGAGCTCCGCGAAGCATGGGACAATGTCTCTCTCGTCTTTAACAAGGTTTCTGCGATCGTGGACAATGTCTCTGATCATGGACGATGTCTCCCTCATCCTCAACAATGTCTCTCCAATCATGGACCATGTCTCTGCGATCGTGAACAACGTCTCTGCAATCGCGGACAATGTCTCTGAGATTATGGACAAAGTCTCTGCGATCATCGACAATGTCTCCATGAACGCCGGCAATGCCGACTAATCGGGGACCGAGTCACCACGAGTCATGGACAATGTCTCTGATCGTGGACGATGTCTCCCTCATCCTCAACAATGTCTCTCCGATCGAGGACGACGTCTCGAGACGATGTCATGGACGAAGTGCTGACAGCTGGAGGAAATCTAAGAGAAACATACAAAGGAAAATGATCAATATACTACTACCTATTCCTCATCAACAGTTTAACCATGAAAACACAGAGAAATATCCAACATTACAGCTCAACCACAACATTTCACAAATCATTTTGACACCTTACTGTGACAGTTTTTGAGGCCTCACTTGATGTAAAGCTGTTAATTACCTTGAGGCCTTTGTCCTGCTCTCAAAGAACTTCTTCATTGTACGTAGATTCTCTCCCATCATGGACGACGTCTCTGCGATCGCGGACAATGTCTCTGAGATTATGGACAAAGTCTCTGCGATCATCGACAATGTCTCTCTGAACGCCGGCAATGCCGACTAATCGGGGACCGAGTCACCACGAGTCATGGACAATGTCTCTGATCGTGGACGATGTCTCCCTCATCCTCAACAATGTCTCTCCGATCGAGGACGACGTCTCGAGACGATGTCATGGACGAAGTGCTGACAGCTGGAGGAAATCAAAGAGAAACATACAAAGGAAAATGATCAATATACTACTACCTATTCCTCATCAACAGTTTAACCATGAAAACACAGAGAAATATCCAACATTACAGCTCAACCACAACATTTCACAAATCATTTTGACACCTTACTGTGACAGTTTTTGATGCCTCACTTGATGTAAAGCTGTTAATTACCTGGAGGCCTCTGTCCTGCTCTCAAAGAACTTCTTCATTGTACGTAGATTCTCTCCCATCATGGACGACGTCTCTGAGATCGCGGACAATGTCTCTGAGATTATGGACAAAGTCTCTGCGATCATCGACAATGTCTCTCTGAACGCCGGCAATGCCGACTTATCGGGGACCAAGTCACCACGAGTCATGGACAATGTCTCTGATCGTGGACAATGTCTCCCTCATCCTCAACAATGTCTCTCCGATCATGGACCATGTCTCAGCGATCGTGGATGATGTGGTGGACGAAGTGGTGACACCTGGAGGAAATCAAATAGAAACATACAAAGGAAAATTACATTTTCTGATGCTGTAGTATACCATGACATTTTTTGGCCATTTTTTTGCTTTTTTTTTTTTTTTACATTACTTCTATTAATACAGACTACTTATACATTATTTTCATAACAGATTATTTTGACTCTTACTTCTAATATTGCTAATGTCTTTTAATGTCAGTGCTCTGTGTTGGACAGTTGACGTAAAGGTTTGTGAATTACCTTATTCTTCATTTTGTTTCTCCAATCATGAACGACGTTTCCGTGATCATGGATGATGTCGTGGACGAAGTAGTGACACCTGGAGGAAGTCAAAGAGAAACATACAAGGAAAAAATGATCAATATATTTTTTGGCATTAGTATATTGAAGCATCAAAACCTTCCAAAAAAAAAAAAAAAAATTGTTCATTCATTCATTCATTATCTATACTGCTTGTCCGTTAAGGGCCGTGGGGGGTTGTAGCCTATCCAACGTGACATTGGGCGAGAGGCAGGGTATACCCCGGACAGATCCCCAGTTCATATCAGGGCCAGCACATATAAACAACCATTCACACTCACATTCACATCTATGGACAATTCAGAGTGACCAATGTTTAGTATAGTACAGTATTTAAAACAGATGTGAAAGACTGTGAACCTGTCCTCTGAATAAGATAAACGTGTCCAGTTTAAACCACAAGAAAGTTTTAACAAAATATCTTAGATGAAAGTACTTTTCTTGCAGGGTCATCAGGTAAATCTGAGGGGTCGTCAGAAACACAGATCAGTTTCACTCATATGTTTTCAGGTTCTGGACTTAACCTAAAAATTGTCCTTAGGTAGGCTATAGTGGCCAAGTAAATCAACTCGGTTACTTTTCACGAATGAAAAAAGCGACAGGAAGACTCGAGCAGCTGTAGCGGATTGTGCTCTCTTCACATTTTATTAAAACACAGATCACTGAGTTTAACAGAGTGGACGATCAACAACCAATAAACATGTTCAGAGCTCGTTCAACAGCCACATCAGAGCCAACAGTGAGCCTCTTTGGATCAATATCAGTGAACGATGAGGATGTCGGGTGACGGAATCTGGGTCAGGTGAGACTGAGCTGCAGGTTTTAGGATTTTAACAGTTTCTGATTCACTACAACCTCTCCACCAGAACACAAACTAAATAAAATAAAATAAAAAGCAACATTAATATAATCGTACAATCGAATAGTATTAGACTTAAATTATACCTGGATTGTGTTGTTGTTTAGCTGATTCTACCTGGAAGGCATTGATGTTAGCTAGCTAGCTGAGTTTAGCTCGGACTACCACATCATGGCGGACGACCATTGTTTAATGTAGCGCAACAGCAGCAGGTTAGTTGATGTCTGGGCATGAGTGACGCTGAACTACGCACAGTCCGTTAGTAAAGTAAAGTTCTATTTACCTGTGGATTCAGGTGTTTGTCCGCGTCGCCTCCATTGTGTTTTCCAGCGCGGTTTAAATGACACCACGCCCACTTCCGTATGACGAAAGCCGCTCCGGCGTCACGGCAGAGTACTTGAAGGCTGCGTTTCCATGGAAAGCGCGCTCACACGAGTTCTTTCAGAGCCGATTCGTTGAGGTTGTCGTCACGTGGAAGTGGGCGTGGTTTTGTCTAAACTGGACTGAAAAAACGAGCGGATTTGTTGAGTAAAGATTTTGTAGTAGTGACAAGATAGCTCACTCAAGTCTTGATTAATTGTTCAGGCTGTAAAATATCAGGATGAAATGAAAAATGTCTTCAGTCAGAAACCCCTCTACAGTAACATTAAACAGCAAAAAGCAGAAAATCTTTGTGTTTTAGAAGATGAAACCAGCAAATCATTAATTATCAGAAGAGATGATTATTTTTATTTTGTTGCAGCTCCACAGGATAAATTCTGTAAGGGCTGCAAGGAAATTAATTTCATTAGTCTGAGTTTTCCTTCTTTGTGTTTTTGATTTTTTGGGGGTGAAATGTTAAAAACAAGAAGCGGAAATCTAAAAATACCTGTCGCTTAAAAACCTGCAGAAAACTCATCGACCCATTGAATGAATGAAAAGACAGACAGATGTTTGTGGTGTTTAAAGATTCTTTAAAGGGATTTTAGTGTTGTGGCTGCAACACGAGGAAACAACAGGAAAGATGAGATCATTCACTATCAGAAAACAAGAGATGGATATTTTCATGGCACTGCAGCTGTGATCAGACCTGATCCAGAACACGAACACAGGTTCGTCACTGAGGTCCTGACGTCAAATACCAGAAGAAAAATGATGAAAATGACAGGATTAAAAGTTAAAGTGTTTCAGGCTCGTCTCTGACTGTAGAAGAAATGCTACAACATCTTTAATTTCATGATAACTTAAGTTTGCCTCAGTTCAATTGTTGGTGGACTAGAGATGAATTCAGATGAATGAAACTCTGGGTATTTTTGTAAATCCTGGGTCCAAACAGGATCAGGAAGCAAGACTTAAATTTGGGAAAAATTGTGAAGACAATTTTATTCTTCAAGAATAAAGTCACAGTCTTCTTACTGTGCAATGTTCAATACATGTTGTAGTTTCACTTGTTAAACAATATCCTGGAATTTGGGAGAAAATACAATAAAGATAAAAGTGAGGAAATCAGTTAAAACCTCACTCCAAGGATTTTTTTTATCATGTTTTCTACTTCACTGTGTGATTTAAGACAAATAAACATAATAAAGATGAGTAAAGAAGTCGGTTTATGTTTATGTAAAGAAAACATGTTGGTCCAAAACGTTACCAGGTGCTCTGGAGTAGAAAACAAACGCACCTTTGTCATATGCAAAAACTGTAACATAAATAAAATCATGTAATAATATAACAAACAAATGAACCTAACTAATTTGAATATTTTAACTCTACAGTCAGAATGAGATGTGAGGGCTTTAATGTTGTTTTCTTCTAAAGGTTCAACAGGAATCAGTGTTTGTCTGGTAAATATTTCATACGACTGAATAAGACTTTGAATCACAGACTGGATTATAAAATGACACTAAACTCTGACTGATGTCCACTGAATTTATAGTTTCAACCTCTTGTAACATGATTTATGAGCCGTAACAAGGTTTATGAGCCACTCAGCAACAGAGGTCTGATCATCCTGGACCAGGTCTAAGCTCTGAAAGGTGCTACAGGATGGATGGATGGAGGGATGGATGGATGGATGGATGGATGGATGGATGGATGGATGGCACAGAGTGCTACAGCAGCCACATGTTGGACATTAACTGTGTGAGTTCACATCAGAGCAGAAAAATAAACCTACACATCACAGACTGTGAAAAGTCAGAAACCACAAACTGAACCCGACCGATCGTCTGTTCTCGTCAAAACAACAACAAAACGTCTGTTTAGTTTTTTAGAAGCTGACGAAGTCCAGTCACAGTCTTCAGCTTTAACCTGCAGGTCAACATTTAGACAGTTTCACAGAGATTAGAGACATAAAGTTTATGATAGGGAACAAAAAAAACTGGCGACAAATATCAACATTGCTTTTGGATTGGAGCAACTTTTCAAAACCAAACTTTGTCCATAATAACTCAACGTTCATGTAACCTGAGCGGTTTCACTCATCTCCTTTGACCTCAGGACACAGACTGATCAATCAGCCCTCGTACATCCCAGTAATTTATTAATAGTTTCCTGTGAAGTTGACTGGTGATATAAGACAAGTACATTTACTGCATGAAAAGAAAAGAAAATTCAAACTATTGATTGAATTGATCATTCGATCGATCACTGATTAGTTTGGATTTGTGTTAAGTCTAGATGCAGCTGTTGATGAATAACATTAAACTAAATGATATCTCTGTTTTCTTTATGGGTTGGACCAATTAAATCGCTCGGTTGTTAAGAGGAAATTATTAATAAATGAGATAAAATAAAGAGCGACCACAGCTTCGACACAGCTGCAGGTTTTCTGTTGTGGTTTCTGACAGTTCACACAAAACATATCATCATCATCATCATCATAAAACAACAACACTGTTAATTTCCAGCAAAATCAAAAATAAATTACATTTCATCTACAAATAAAGAGCCAAAAATTAAGACAATAATTATGACACAAGAATCTAGAACATAAAGTGTTCTGCAGTTGATTGATATGTTTAAAGAACAGAAACAAACTGTTCTCACTTCATTGTCGAGACTGACGTCTGCAGCCGATGTTAATTTTTCACTCAGGTGTCTGTGGTATTAAACTAAACTTTATACACGTTACCTTCACATTGAAAACAACAGTCTGAACGTTTGATAAACCCTCCTGTTCCCTGTCTGAGATAAATCCAGTGTTTCTGAGCAGGTTTAAAGTTTCATGTCTGAAAATGAGAAACCTGCTACCTGAAGGTTTTGTACAATAAATACACACACAAAAAAACATAATGACGACAAATATGTGAGATTAGTGAATCTGAATATTTCTGCCAAAATGTAAAGAAGCAAAAAGAAACTGTTAAAAACCTTAAACAGCTTAAAGTCTGTCTGAAAAAACGACTGAAACAATTTAGAATATCGAAACAATTTCTGCTGATCAATTAACTAATTATTAAATGTCAAGTGTGTAACATTTACTGGAATTATCTATTGGCAGAAATGGAATAAAAATAATCACTTAAAACTATTACCGTGTTTTCCTTAACCTTGAGTGAGCTGTTATCTACATAGCGAACAGGTCCTCTTCCACGAAGCCCGCCATGTTTTTACAGTAGCCCAGAACGGAAAAACTGAACCTTTTGATTTCTGGGTTGATGCCATTTTGTCACCTGAAGGCCACTGTAGACTCTCCAATACGCTTGGAAAGGGAGTGGGTGGGTATTCAGATGGCAGTAAACCTTACACACTGGTCCTTTAATAATGCCATAATTTTGGTGTTTTCTGGGGTTTTCAGATGATGAATGGGTTAATTAAGATATTTTTACTGGGTTTTCTGTGTGGTTTAATTTTACTGAGCTCATAAATAAAATCTGTTATTTTATTTTATAAAAAAAGGCCAAAAAATTCTCTATCATTGAAAATTCAGGAGTCGCTTTCATGGTAATGGACGCAGATAACAAAAATTCAGGGCTGTTTTTAATGTTCATCTGTGAATTACTCATTAAAAATCCTGTTAACACTTGGACAGACTTGGAGCTGTTGGAGGGTTAGGCTAACAGTTTCCCTTTGCTTCCAGTGTTTGTGCTAAGCTAGGCTAAATATCAGAGAACGAGAAGGTTTCACTAAATGTCAGTTTGTTGTCTTTATTCACACCTGCTTCTAAAAAATGATAAAAAAGAATCTTTAATTATTCGTGATAATTTCTCTCCATGATAACAATCATGTGGAAGACACTGTATCTGTTGCCGGGAGCGACAGGGCGTCTCCATGCCGACCAAGTCCTGAGAGTCTCATCAGTGTTTCATGTTTATTTATATAATGTTCATTTCTGTGTCGTGTGGATTCATTACTGAATAAAAATGGAAGAAAAACATGAGTTTAATTTCATCTTTAATATCTTTATGTGAGAGGAATTAAATATTCACAACTGAAATAAAAAAACAGCTAATTTTATAAATGATGGCACTTAAATAAAGAGCTGAAAAGCTAAATTAAACAGCTGACTTAATTTGATTTGGTTTAACATATATGTGAAGATAAACTCTGAAGTTTGTCACGAGGGGACTGTAGTGTTGTGTTGTCTGTTTGGTTTAAGATTTAATTACACCTCAGTGCTTCCTCCATCCTCTGTGGCCACGCCCAAACTGTGATGTCACAGCTTACCTGGAGTACACTGTGACATCACCGCAGTGCGGTGAGAGGTTAGAGGAAGATCTGCAGCTTTAAAAATCAGTTTAAAGGCCCCACACAATTAGTGAATTTATTAGTGATATCAGAGAGGATAATTGTTGTTTTCTCTGGGTTTGTAACAGCTGTTTGCTCTGACGACAGCAGATGTTGATGAGGAAGTGTCTCAGTTTCCACTTGTACAATAACCGCGACTCCATGGCTAATGGCTAACCACAGAGGAGATGCTAAGCTAACGCGTCTCTGTCCAGTCACCAACGCTTCCCTTTTTTTCCTCTGGATCATAAACAGTTCCTCCATTAAAACCTTCGTCCCTGTCGTCCTCTGAGTCCGTCTGTTAACCGGTGCAGGATTTAAACGACTTCACTGCCACAGACTCTTGTTTTAAATGAGATTCTGAATCAAAGCAAGTCTCGTAACAGAGTCTCTCAACCATCTCTGACTCGTAACGCCGGATCCAGGTATCACCTTTTTCTTAAATCTCCATATTTTATTGTTTGTTTCTGTATTTTAATGCCTCCTTCCATGAAATGTCAGAAAGAAGTGAAAAATGTGCATTTTTATCTCTGACAAATTCAAACGTCTCATTTTGCCAAAAGTGTGGATGGAGAGCTGTAGAGGTTCTATAGCTTCTTGACCAAACACCAGAAAAAAAACATGACTTCCCTTTTTGTGTTTGCTGCTAATTAGCAAATGTTAGCATGCTAACACATAGCATCAACACCTCTGCTCATTAGGTGACCCCACATGTGGCCCCCAAGCCCAAGGTTGAGAAACTCTGTTACACATATTAAAGTGGTGACGCTGATCATGCTGCAGGTAGTTTTACTGCGTGTGTGTGTGTGTGTGTCTTGGCACTGTCTGATGCAGTTTCCTTTTTTTTTTTTTTTTTTTGCATGTTGGGAAGTTCAGAGTTCTTGATCTAAGAGTCAGGGGGTGTGTGATGCACCTGAACTCGTCACAGGAGCTGTGCAGGTGTTTTTCAGGTGTGTGTGTGTGTGTGTGTGTTATGACAGGACGTCCAGTGTGACAGTTCCTCTCTGTTTCTTCAAGATGGCGACGGCCTGTTCGTGTGTCGCTCCCTGCAGACTCTCTCCGTTCACCGACAGGATCTGATCGCCTCGTTTCAGACGCCCGTCCACCGCCGCCGCTCCCTGAGACACACAGGCACACACACACACACACACCCCGAATGATGTCAGTTACACAAACAAACAAACAGCCATACTAGCGCCCAAATCTGCTCCACCTGAAGAACACCTCAGTCGTTAAAGTTGGATTTTAATACAATAGAATAGTCCCATGTTTTTAGAAACACTCCCAGATCTGGTCTCTTGTCTGTGTGACCTGGTTAGCCTAGCTTAGCATAAAGACTGGAAGCAGGTGGAAACTGTTAGCCTGGCTCCAACAGGTCCTGACCTTGCTGAAGACGGTCTTGACGTAGATCGGCAGGTCTCCGTGTGGACTGCCGAACCCCCCGACGATGCTGAAGCCGAGTCCCTCAGAGCCTTTCTCCAGACTGATGCTGCGGGGCCTTGGACCCCTGAGAGGAAGGGGAGGGGACGTGTCAGGTGAATATTACCTGTCATTACATGCTGTACATACCTGTGTGTGTGTGTGTGTGTGTGTGTACTCACTCTGGCTCTGTGGTGTGTGTGTCAGTGTTGGCCGACAGACCAGAGCTGCTCGACAAACTCTCCACCTGAGTGGCGATGGCGCTGATGTTGGTGTCCGCTACCACCTGAGAAACAAAAGTCTCATAAATTCACAGCAGGTAACAACATATAGACTCTACAAGACTTCTTTAATCCCAGTGACTGTATAAAGATGGACGACATGACAGCTCCTAAAAGTGAAGCCAAAACATCTGGACTGCCCCCTGGTGGCTGGGTGCAGTATAGGTTATAAACCTCCTCCATGTTGGTGGACAGGACATTAACTTAAAAATCAACTCACAAATTTTCCTAAAGATGTTTTCTGTTGATTTGTATCGTTCTAATCACATTAATGTTTGTTCAGGTGTTAGTTTTACTGTTAAATCTGACGTCATATCGGATGAAAATCCTGTTTCCTGGTCCAACTTCTCTGAGTCTCTCCTGTTTTCCAGATGCTGCAGATCTGTGTCCGTGTTGTTTGAACAGTTTTTGGACTCAGATCAGAGTCATTCTATTGCTCTGCTGCTGTGACGAGGAATAGAAGAGGAAATGGCTGGAGCTGATAGGTTACAGGTTTTAGACAAATGAAGAAAGTTTGACGCCAGCAGGTGCTAACTTTAGCTAGGTTAGCTAGCTCACGTTAGCTAAACGTGTGCTCCCTGTAAAACCAAGAGCTTATATCAGGGGAACCCGCTGTTACCTGCTAAGGTGCTAACGTTAGCACTGGCATCAAAGCTGCAGCCATTTCCTCTTCTCTTTCTTGTCACACACAAACAGCAGAAGAGGTTGAACCAGGAAACAGGACTGTAGTCGGTCGTGTCGTCAGACTGAACGAGCAGATAATGCCACAAAAGCAGAGGGTGACATCATGAAATGCCTCCTAATTGGTTGGACAGGTGTGTGGGCAGAACTTTGATCCAATGGCTCCACCCCCTAATCACTACTACTCCAAATGACGTCAGCAGCACAAAATGGCAGCGGCCGTATCCTGAATATTTTGGCTTCAGGAGGAAGTCGAGTCGTCCAAAAACTTGGATCTGGTTTCACTAAACGACCACAAATATGTAGCCGTGTTTATCTGCTCTGACCACGGCCTCCTGAATCACGTCTGAATCCTACATTTCCCAGTTGCATTATGGGAAATGTAGGATCCAGTGTGTTTGGACTGAAAGTCAGGATAATAACAGACAGTGAATCAGACAAACACAAACTCGGTCTGTGTTTACTCAGTTAGAAACAAGACGCAGGAAGAAACAGAGTTTGTGTTTGTGTGTTTGTGAATCTGCTGCAGGCTGATAAAAGATTTATTTGAATGAAGTCCTGTTCTGCATGCAACAGTCAGCCCGTGGACCACACTGATAACACACACAATAATAATGATGATTTATGAATGCTGTCTGTGAGTTCAGATTTTCTCCTGCAGTGTAAATAAATGAGACCTGGGAGTCGATGATCTCAAGGTTTAAAGGCATCACATGATATTGTTCAGTGTTTTTCTTTCTGAATGTTAAAAAATGTCCAGAAATTTCACTGGAATTTGGTGGAAAGTAACATTTTGTTACAGATCCTGGTTCGGTACTTTGAGGAGTTGTTGCCTGTGACTCAGGAAAAGTCAGGATGGTAGAGAAGTTTTATACAGAGGTTTTCTATGACCACTCAAAGGAACATTCACCCTCTTACACACAGTGATGATACAGTATCAGACTGGAAGAGTCGGGGATCGAACCATCGATCTTCCGGTCAGTGGACGACCTGCTCCACCTCCTGACCCTGAGTCAGACCTGAGTCAGGAGGATTCATCCTGGGAGGAGCCTGGATCCATCCAACAGTCATCAGGTCGACCTGAACTGATCGAACTGATGCGACTGAAAACTTTTTATTTTATCTGTTTACTCTCTCCTCTGGACTGTTACCTGCAGGCTGATGTTTCCATAGCTGTTCTTCAACATGGCGACGACCTCGCTGTGCGTCACACCATCCACAGACTGACCGTTAATACTGACGATCCTGTCCCCGACCTGAACACACACACACACACACACACACAGCTTCAGTTACACAAACATCAGACCAATCACATACACACTAACAGTCTACCTTTGATCTGTCCGTTTACCTTGAGTCGATGTGTCTTGGCGGCGACTCCGTTGGCCTGAATCATGGCGATGAAGATGGGGATGTCACCGAGCGGGCTGCCCTTCCCCCCGGCTATACTCACCCCGAGGGAGTCACTGACACCCTGAGAGGGGGAGAGAAGACGAGGTGGTGAGGGGGGAGTGCTGAGATTTGAGGAGAATAGACTGAACCAACAGAGTCCTGCAGGACTGATCCTCAAACCAGGAAGTAAGTTAGCATGTTAGCATGTTAGCACTTCCTGTTTCCTCGTCCCTCTCACTGGGTTTTTGTGGAGGAACCAGAGTGATGCTAACTTCAGGGTAACAAAAATACATCATCCCAACTCTCTATTCTGTGACAGACCATCATGTACAGAGGTCAGAGGTCAAAGGACCTGCACACTGATTCCAGACTCTTCAGTTTGCAAGTTGGAAGCTTGTTGTTGTCATTGTTAGCAGTTGATAACTGATAGAAGTGCTGATAAACAGTGAATTATTCCAGCTTCAACTTCTGCTGATGCACAGAGCAGCAGAAATCTGACCTCAGGGAGCGAGCTCCAGACTAGAGTTTTGACTGGGGACTCAGAGTTTCAGATTTCCCAGTTGACATCAAACGCACCATGAGCCATGTGTTTGTGTGTTTGTGTGTGTGTTACCCTGGTTATCTCCACTGTTCGGACGCCTGTGTCAGCCCCTGAACACACACATGGACAAAAGAGGAAAATTAAGTCGATCAATATTTAACCAGTGAGAATTAAAAACTGATTTCTGATCAGTTCAGGTCTGATGATCAATATCAGTGATCAGGTGCAGGTGTGTACCTGTGCTGTTGGCGGAGGAGGAAGTGACATCAGGGGACGACTTCACGTTGTTGTTGAGGGGTGGTGGGGGCCCGGCAGAAGTCGTGGTCGGGGGGTCGGAGGTGGGGGGGTCAGGTGAGGCCGGGGTCTGTGTGAGGGGTGGAGCCACAACACCTGAGCAGTTCCCACTCACATGACTCAACTGAGAGAGACAGAGAGAGTTTATATCATCCACACATCCACCACACCTACACCTGGACTGGTTTGTATTTTCATTTCATTTGTGTTGGCCCTTATCAGCCACCGTAGTTTTTGTTGTGAAAACAACAAACTAATATTTAGACACAAGAGAAACAAGGCTCCTGTTACGTCCACAATGAACCTGAGAGAAACATGGTTTTGTTTTTAATATGAACTGTTAATCCTCAGAAACACACACCTGACTTCCCTGTGAGTTGTGTCTGGATGAGATCCAGGATGCAGCTTTGAGTCGACCGATCTCCAACAGGACCGGACCCCGAGCACACTGTGACACAAACACACAAACACACAAACACAAACCTTTCATTTGTGATGCTGAACATTTGTCTCGACTTTGCTGAACAGTTTCTGTTATTAAGTACAAAATGTTGTGTGTTCTTATTCCTCCTCTTCCATACAAACGTCAGTGCGTAACTCACATCAGAACATGTGGTTTGATCACGAATGGTGTGCTACATCTTTAAGTAACCATGACGACGTAAATTGCAAAAAACTGCAAAAAAAATCCTTTTAAAAATCAATGGAAGTCGTTGTGAAAACAGTCAAACCCACTCCTCTTTGGAGCCACATTATTTCCTCATACTTTCACACAGAAACATGGTTGAAACTTTAAACAGGTCACATGACCTGAGCCTGTTTTCAGTTAAATCTTCATGTTGATAGCTGTTATAGTTTTAATGAAATCACAGTTTAAGTTTTATGTTTTTATTTTCCCGTGTCAGAGTTTATAATGGGTGTGTATTGCGCGGAATGTTCAGGGTTAGACTGTGTGACATCATCACTCTAACTGTCACCTCTGAACATTTTACCATAAAAGTCTGATTCACATGACTCACAGTTTGTGAATGAATCTCCTCCAAACACAGAGAGCGCTGACCCACAGTCCCATAGACTGCCATGTTAAACTGAGCTCTGAAGCTCTGTGGAGCTCAGAGTGGAGACACTGGGCTGATGGGACTTGTAGTTTTAGAGCTGTGAAGGTTTGTTTGATGGGAAGTTTTGATTTCTGAGCTGTTGTCTACCTGGGGCTACAGTGGGGTCACCATAGCAACCAGTGACTCAGCAGTTGGATGACTCAGCAGTTTCTGGTGGACGAAGCTGATTCTGATTGGCTGATTAACTCTTAGTCTCATTGAGGCCATTTTTACTGCTGACAGAAATGTTCAAGTTACTTTTAATTGGTGCTTTTGTACATAATTAATTCAGATCAGTGACATGTGAACATGTTTTACAGGTGAGTGTTTTCGTACAGGTGAGTTAATAACTCTGTGTGTGTCACCTTCAGTATGGCAGCCACAGTTTCCTGGGAGGCGTGTCTTGTGTCGTCTCCGTTGACCGTCAGGATCTGATCTCCCTGCATCAGTCGACCGTCCAGCTCAGCAGCGCCCCCTCTGACCACCTCTGAGATAAACACACCGCTGCCGCTCCTGACACACGCACACACACACACAGGTGTATTATGCAGGTGTAGCAGGTGTATTTGTGTGTTGTTCATGTTGTTATTTAAGGCGGACCTCTTCCCGACGATGCTGAGTCCTAGCCCTCTGCCGCTCTTCTTCTGCAGCTCCACCTTAAACAGGTCCAGGTTCTCCTCGTCCCTGTACTGGGCCTCATCCCTCAGCACCGTCAGACGGACCTTTGCCGGTGTCTGACGCAGGGCGGCGATTGCCTCCTCATGGGACGCTCCACGGAGATCCACGCCGTTTACCTGAACGAACACACACACACACACACACACACACACACACACACACACAGGTGGATGCACCATCAGTGTCTGACCAGCAGAGGGAGATATGGTCTGACTTATCATTTTATAACCATCATTCTGTTTTATACAAGCTGCTGTTTGTTTTTATCTCTTTAGGGTTACATGTAGTTTGTCTTGTTGTATTTTCATTCTCTGTTTTCTGAAAGTCTCTGGTCTGAGCTGAATCTGTGATTTTAGGACTCGCTGTGTGTTGTTTATTTTACTTTTACTGCTGTTAACTGTTACTGTGTTATAATACTGTATTACTGCTGCTTTACACTGAGCAGCAGCCAAGTAGTAAAACAGTACCAGGAAGTCAGTTAGCATGTTAGCATGTTAGCGCTTCCTGTTGTGTTCCTGGTTAAATGTCTGAAATAAGGTCTGTGGTTTTAACACAAGCTCAAGACATTTTCAGGTTTTATTCTCCGACATAAAATGGGTCAGTAAATCCCCCACTCCTGATGTTTGAAGCTTTTCCGTGTCTTAAAAAAGGCGGTTGCTAACGAGTGTCTAAATGAGACTACAGAGGTTGTCGGGGACGTTAACATGAAAACCCATCTACTCACCAGTCCACCTTTACAGCCTCGTTGTGTTTCTACTCACGCTCTTTCAAACTCTCACTAACTTTCTAAGAAGAAAGGCTTTTGTAGAAGAGCTCAGAGCTAAATGAAATGACCAGTTGGAAGCTTAGTGGTGGAGACGTTGACGTCATGTGACCGTGGTGTAGTTGGTTTATAGCCTAACATTAGCTTCTTACTTCAAACATCAGAACAGTGGTGTTCATCTGTGAAGATGATCTGATCAGCTAAACCTGAAGGATCAGAAAGTATCAGTGGAGGATCTGAGTACCTCCAGGATCTGGTCTCCAGCCCACAGTCGTCCGTCTCTGGCTGCAGCTCCCTCCTCATAAACCTCATGGATCACTATGGCATCCTGGTGGAGAGACACAGACAGACAATGAGAGAGAGAGAGAGAGAGAGGTGGCAGTATATCATCTCCTCCAGCTGGTTACTGTGTGTGTGTTGCTGCTGATAAATCGTTGCTGAGCTGCTGTTTTATGAAGCATTAATCAGCACAAACTGTGATACTGAGGCAAGAGCTGCTGATGAGGCTCATTCACTCTCTGTGGTTTAACAGGAGACTGCTGCTGCAGTTAGTAGAAAACTGTCCTGGGTTCAGTTCCTGAGGAAGATCCTTTTAGTTTAACCAGAAACATCTCTGATATATCTCTACCAGACTCCATTGACAAAAACAGGGATTTAACCAGGAGCTGCTGGAATACCACTGCCTCCATCTGTTAGTGTGTCTGTGTTACTGTGTGGTACTTTTATTTCAGTAAAGTATCTGATTACTTCCTCCACCACTGAAAGTCACACAGTAACACAGACACACTAACAGATGGAGGCAGTGGTATTCCAGCAGCTCCTGGTTAAATCCCTGTTTTTCTCTATGGAGTCTGGTGTTAAAAATACCAGCATTATCTTTTAACATCAAGACACCAGAGCCAGATTGTGATTGTGATTGTGGACTTTGTGTTACTGTGTGTGTTTGTGTGTGTGTGTTACCAGCTGTGTGTCTCTTCCTCCCACGATGCTGAGTCCCAGACCTGATCGACCTTTACAGATCTCCAACACCGTCTCCTGACCAGGAACCACCGCACAGCATGATGGGTCTGAGGAGGAGGAGGGAGGGGGAGGAGAGGGGGGAGGATTCGATTACTCCCTTTAAAGGATCATTTTAAAATCTATAATATTGATCATGTTTCGGTTTCGATCTGGGCACAGTGTTTAATGGAGGGAAAACACAGTGAGGAGCCAGAACATTACGACCACCTGATTATTCTGCTGCTGTTTGTGAACCAGTCCTGCAGCAACCGTAACTTCAACACCTGTTTACAACCTGCTGCCAAACCACCTGTCATGGAGGCTGTGATTTAACGAGAGCAGCTCGTCTTCGTCATCCCACAGTCGCTCGTTACCGTCAGGACACCTGACTCACCTGTACCTCCAGGAACCAGATCTATAATCCTGTCAGTGGTTAGTTGACCAGGGTCAGCTGGTTCTGACACAAACCATCTTTAATATCCTTGTTCTTTGTGTGTGTGTGTGTGTGTGTGTGTGTGTACCTCTGGTGGTGGTCTGCAGGTCGGGGCTGATCAGAGGTGGAGATGCCGCCGTCTGTTTACTGGAGCTGCTGCCATGTGACCTGCAGGACTGAACACACACACACACACACACACACACACACACACACACACACACACACACACACACACAGATCAGATTACAGTATTGATCGGCTCGGTGAAGCAGCAGACAGAACTGAAGCTACTGAAACATTAAATGCGACTGGGTTTGTGAGGTCACAGTGACCTTGACCTTTGACCTTTGAGCACCAAAACCTAAACAGGTCGTCTTTAAGTCCAGGTGAACGTTTCTGCTGAATCTGAAGAAATTCTGTCAAAAAACTGAAAACACAATGTCCAGTACACGTCTGTGGACCTGATCGAAACAGACAACCTGAACCTGAACCTGAGCCTGAACCTGAACCTGAACCTGAGCCTCAGCCTGAACCTGAACCTGAACCTGAACCTGAACCACAGGTCAGTTGGATCTTTGAAGTTCTGTTGAGTTTCAGATCAGTTCAGTTCGAGTCGATAAACGCTGATAACGTTGACGTTTCAGGGTCTGATAAAACTTTGTGGACCAGGAAACACATCAGAACCTCTGCTGGATTCAGGTTCAGGTTGAGCTGGCTCCAATAATCATTCCAATGCTAATATCAATAAACCTGATTGATTACTGTTCCAGCAGGTGAACTCTGTAAGTTCAGCGGTTCTGTTTTTACCTGTTGCTCCAGCGACGCTCTCGAAGCCTGAAGCTCATTTTCTGGAGACTCTGCAGCTTTCAGCCTCTGCAACACACACACACACACACACACACACACACACACACACACACACACACACACAGCAGACTGGGTCAAGGACTCATGTTAGTGTCCTGGTTCAGTCAGAAGAAACAGGTTTCTGGGATATTTCAGAACGAGTCTATTTATCATCAGCAGCCAAGAAAACAACAGGTTTCTCCTCATTATAATGATGGATGACTCCTCTGATCAATAATCAATAACATGACCTGTTCACAGCCTGCACACTGAACAGACAGGAAGTGCAGCTGAATTAGCTAAATTAGTTATAGGTTAATTACAATTTTTGATCAGATTTTCTGTCAAAATTTGATTAAATAGGACCAACATTTAATGAGATCTATCAGCAGAAATGTAATATAATAAACATTAATATATATTTATTAGTGTGTAACCACCTAAAACTGATCATCGTGTTTTCGTTTGCTTAGAATGAGCTGTAGGGGGTCCTCACCATGGAGGCTGCCATGTTTCTACGGTAGCCCAGAGCGGACAAACCAGAGTACATGAAGACAAAGAGGAAGAAACTGAGCTAAATAAACGAACCTCTTCATTTGACAGACAGGTCGATGACAGAGTTGATGCCATGTTTGTCACCTGAGGGCCACCGTAGACTGTTCAGTGTTCAGTTGGTTATCTGTGTTCTCACCACTAGATGGTTCTGAACCCTTCACACTGGTCCTTTAATGGAGTAACTCCTGTTTCATTCATTCTTTAACTAACAGATCAGTTATGGTTAAAGGTTTTGGTTGGTACCTTTTTCAGTGTGTCTGCCTCTCTCAGACTCTGGGGGGCGCTGTTACTGTTGCTGCTCCTGTTTCTGTTCCTGTTGTTCTGTTCGGCCTCATTGTTCATCTCATCCTGTGGAAAACAGACCACAGATCAGTTTGCTCTTCAGTTCCACTGCTCAATCAGTTCATCATTAATTGCCCTCAGGTTCAGACTGACCGGTGCGTCCGACAACGGGTGGAGCGTCAGGGTGTTGGGGGGGCGGGGTCCGTCTGTGGGGGTGGGGGCACCAGGTGGAGCTGGAGACACACACTGAAACACACACACACAGATCTGTCATTCTTTATGGTTTTTGTTATTACTGTTATTCTTTAACCTGGGTCTTCATGTTTTTGTGTATGTCCAGACTCCATTGACAAAAACAGGAATTTAACCGAGCAGAACACAGGAGCTGCTGCCTCCATCTTTTTGTTTTATTTGAGTTACGGTGTGGTACTTTTACTTATATAAAGTATCTGATTACTTCTTCCACCATTAAAAGTCACACAGTAACACAAACACACTAACAGATGGAGGCAGTGGTATTCCAGCAGCTCCCAGTAAAATCCCTGTTTTTGTCAATGGAGTCTGGTGGTGACCGTCCACATACTTTTATCCATATGTTTGTTTGTTTGTTTGTGTGTGTGTGTGTGGGTGTTGTTACCTCAGGGCTGAGGAGGGGGGGAGGAGGGGGAGTCGGGAAGGGGGGGACGGCCATCTGGTTTATAGCATCATCATTTCTATGGAGGGACGGGGAGGACAAAGAGGGAGGGAGAGAAGGAAAGAGAGAGAGAGGGAGAGGACGGGGTGAGTCCAGGTTTTTTGGCTGCAACATAAAAACATTTTCGTCTCTTCAGGAGCTGATGGAGTTTATTATTAATGCAGAGCTTCACCACCTGAGCCTCCACACACACACACACACACACACTCCTCTCCAGTCTACACTAACACGTCAGCTCCATGTTTCATTACACAACATCTACAGACACACAAGTTTCAATTTTTATACAAATTAAAGAAAAACTAAGTTTGATGCCAGCAGGTGCTAACGTTAGCCAGCTAACCTAGCTAACAGTGGCAAACCAAGCTAAGATTAGCAAAACAAGCTAACGTTAGCACTCGCTGGTAACAGCAGGTGTTAGCAAGCTATCTTCACTCAGATAAGGTGAAAATAGACGACCATAGCTAGCTATTTTTGGAAAAAAAGGAACTTTAACTGGTGGGTGCTAACCGATGCTAACGTTAGCTAGGTTAGCTGACTCAAACTTTGTTTTTCTTCATTCATTTAAAAACTGAATAGTTTTTGGACTCTGTTCAAACAACACGGGACAGCAGAGATACAGCAGATTGTTACTGTTGATGTTCAGTTGGCCTCCATGAGTCAGAATGACAAAGCATTTTCCAGTGATCTGATTGGTCGACAGGCTGTAGATGCATCAAAAAACTACAACATTTAAAGTTTCAGTTTCAAAATGGCCGCCAAGATTCAATCAGTTCATCCAATGTGAACGTTTGTACCAAAATTCAAGAAATTATCTCAAGGTGTGACTGAGAAATCACGTTAACGAGAATGAGACGGACGATGTGGAAACATCGTGACTCCATGACTGTCGCTGCTTTTATCTTTTGATTGTTTGTTTTGTTTTTGTTTTTTTGGACGTTTATTAGAAACTAACAGAAGAGAAATGAATGAATGAAGGGAGAGAGCGGGGGAGGTGAGGGGAGACGAATGTTCATGCTTCACTCCTTCAGCTCTCATCATGGTTCCTGTGGAAACCTGCTCGCCATCTCCTCTACAGGTGTGTGTGTGCGCTGGGGGGAGGTGTCACTGCGCTCCTGCACTGTGGGGGAGGTGTGGACCAAAGGGGTGAGGATGGAGGGATCACATCTCACCTCAGTATGTCCCCTCCCTCCCCCCTCTCCCCCACCCAGTCATCACTGTCCAGGTACTGATGTGTCTTCCTGTCTCCCTCAGGTGATTGACTATAACAGGGTAATATAACGGCCTCTTCCTCCCCTCCTCTCCCCTCTGCCTCCCCCCTTCCCTCCCCCATCTCCTCTCCCAGCAGCTGTGACTCACTAAAAGCTCCTGACGGGAACATCACTGTAATCTAAACTCACACTAACAGTCAAACATCAGCCGGTCGTCTGGAAACAGCTCCACCAGGCCCTGGCTGAGGGGGGGAGGAGGGGGGAGGAGGACTGGGGGAGAAATTAGATTTAATCATATCAGCATCTCGACAACTACAACAACAACAACAACAAGCCTCCTGGGTGATGGAGCAGAAAATGACTGAACCAACAACACACAGCAAAGAGTCACCGAGGAGGAGGAGGAGGAGGAGGAGGAGGCGAGGAGGCGAGGAGGCGAGGAGGGAGCTGATACCTGGAGTCAGACATCTGCTACGCGACAACATATGGTTCGACTCCTCCGTCAGGGCGCTTCAGAAACCCGCCGCGGAGCCGTTTGAAGCCGGCTCATTTGATTTGAGGCATCAGGACTAAATGGAGCCATCTGTGGAGCTCCCAGATTAACATGAGAGGAGAGGGAAAACACCGGAGTCAGAGATCCTCGTTCTGTTTTTATATTTACTCTGCATCACTGCTGCTGCACGGTCACACACATCAGCTGTCAATCACACTGTGAGGGCGGGACCGAGGCTTGTTCTCTGCAGCTGCAGGAACTCTAAAAAATCACATCGCCAAACGTATGTGGACACCTGAGCATTTCAGCAGGTGTGAGATTCTCCCAAAACCACGAGGACTAATCAACCTGATCACCAAACAAAAACACTGATACTGGTCAGTTTTTTGTTTCTGGCAGTGTCGTGAAAAAGGAACAGGCCACGTTAATCCCAGATGGAAACTTAGCATGCAGTCAGGTGATGCTACAACAACACATAGTACATAAATATGACCTGAAATATCTCCAGTACAAAGTGCAAAAACAATAAAACAACTCTAAAATAGTTGCTAAAAATCCTTTTCTAAAATGTGCTAAATTCATATAAAACTAAATGTGCAGATTTAACAAGCTTATTACATAAGGAACAAAGCATTTTTTAATTCCTGTACTCTGAGTCTTCAAACTCACAGTGAAGGGGCTGATCTGAGCTGAACAGAATAGAGCTTCAGGAGTTGACGTCATGCAATCCCAGCATGCAACAGTCAAAGTCCAAACACCCGCCATATTGGCAGGAAAGCGTGCTGTTCAAATTACTGTCAACTGCTAATTGCAGCTAACTTGTCTCTCTGCTGTATTTATAAAAGGTGAACATGGTGGAAGCTGCTGTGCATTTTATCAGATTCACGAGAATCTTGAAAGACAGAAATGGATTTCTGCCATAAAATGAGCTGAAGCGAGCAGAAGAAAACAGAGTGATGGGAACCAACAGGCAACAGATTCTGCTTCTTCAGTGACTGTATCAGGTACAGAATCCAGCTAACTTTAATATCTTGTTTAGTTTAAATGCTTTTATAACAATAACAGTTCAATGTCCATAAAAGGTATTTTAGACCTGTGTGTTATGGTCTGGATACTACTCAGGCTTTTCCTGCCAACATGGCGGTGTAAACAAACCGAGTCACCGGACGCCTGGAGCTCCATAGACCTGGCTTTGTGGAGGACCTGCTGGTTAAATATGGCGATCTGTGGGGCACCTCGCCAGTCACCTTCACTATATGGCTCAGGTGATTTTTATCCTCGATATTCCAGTGACAAAGCAGTTATAGAGAATGTGAGAACAGATAAAAGACTTTATCATTTTACAGTCTACATTAAAAACACTTAAATATAAACATGGATGTCCCCTCCTTGTTAAAGTTAGACAACTAAAAGACTTGGTAAAGTTCAGAGAAACATTTTTAAAAAGTGAAGATGAACTGCAGCTCTGTGACAGGACGGAGACTCTGGTTTCATGCATCAAAGTCATTACGCTCCATTTTCTGTTTGGAAGAGGGATTATTTTGTTTTGTTTTGCCCAAACCAATCAGTAGAGAGTGACACATCCATCCCACAGACAACATCATTTTCAGTCCAGACAGAAGCTGTGAGGAGCAGTTAACGTTTGTCACGTTGATCAAACAGATGTCTGTGAGATCTTTTCTGTTTTCAGCCGTCACTTTTCACGGCCATTTGTCACGGATATAGCCGGGTGGTTAGCATCCACAACCTCGCCCGCAAAGCTCTGATTGATCCGTCAATCTGAGAAGGCGAAAGATGACAAAGCTGCAGCGTTGTACATATTTGATAAAAACAGTGTTTGTATCTGTTAGTGCTGCATTTACAGTCAACACACAGGAAGTGGAAAAGCATGTGGATGCTGTCAGGAGGCGTTCAGGGTCATGAAACATTGTGATACAGACACAAAAGAAGAGAGTGATAAAAGAAAGAACACTGTCTGACATATTGCTCTGCAGCAGGAGGGAAATTAGAGCCGAGATGACGTCCTGAACATAATAAAAGAAAATTATAATCAGCTGTTCTCCATCAGAAGACTCTATGATTATTATTATCTAATGTTCTGTCTAAAAGATGTCATCTCCAGTCTGATTAAAGTTCTTCTATCAAAGCGTGGATGATTAGATAATGAATCATTTTATGTCACATTCATTTTAAAACAGACATTAAAGATGAAAAGGAGAAAAAACAAGACTTCACAGACGGAGGCCAGTCTCTGCTCCGCTGGAAGATTTAAAATAAAGTTTAAAATAAAGTCCTCTGATAATTTCGGTTCCAGGTCTCAGTCATCCGAACGTCAATACATGTCTGACTGGGGTGAACAACAGAAATTTAAAGGAACTGTATGGAAGAATTTGTAGTAAATTACATGGAATGTTTGCTTTTTTGCCGATGTGTGAAAAGATTGTAACATGAAATAAAAAATGAGCCATTCCCTGACTTTCTCCATAGACTCATTTCTACGCAACTCAGGTCGAGTTTTCAGGATGCCTCGCCACAATAAAAGTCTCTCTTCTGTGCCGCTGAAAAAAACTTATGACACTTTATGAAGCTTGTTTGGCCAAACATGAATTGAGCCGACTTTGAGGAAAAACTAGCGTCAACATTGGCATCTGATTCATTCATTCAGTTTTAACGGCCACAGGTGTCAGTAACAAGAGTTTTTGGATTTCTCCATAGAGAACGTTTAAACAAACAAAAACATCATGATCTGACCTCAAACTCACCGTCCTGTTGAAGTGTGAAAAGTTAAATATCAACAACAACAAAAAGAAATAAGAGCTGATCGTCCAACACGAGTTAAAACAAGACGAACTTGAATGAAACATCCTCCCTCCTTCTGTCCTGGTCCCTCACTGCCCCCCCCTCCTCCCACCCTCCCCATCATCCCTCCATTACCTGTTATTGCTCAGTTACTGACCCGTTCCCAATTACCCCTAATGTGTTTTTGTCTCCTTGGTCAAGGTGAAGCTGACAGGAAACTGGATTTATAGGTCGGCTGGTTATTCAGTTTTACACCCACACTTCAACAAATCAGGTTTTTTTCTTCACTGCAGCTTCACCTCCTGAGATGATGCAGTTCCACCTGGCGAGCAGGTGCAATCTCCCTCTAAATGAGTGATAGTCAGCGGCTTAAAGTGCTGGAATCAGGCCCAGGAAGTTCAAAAGTAATGCTGAACTCAGGCTTAGAAGTCATTAAAAACCAGCGTTCGTCTCTGATATCCAGCCAGGAAACTCTGAAAATATGAGGATGATTTGTACAGCCTCCTCCAAAAGGAGAAGGGGATTATGGGTAATATACACCAGCACAATGATGTTTTTTTTGCTTCAGAGACTGAATGTCATCACACAGTGAGTCAGGCGTGTGTGTGTGTGTGTGTGTGTGTGTGGGGGGGGGGGGGGGGGGTTGTTTGGTGACCACGCCAGCGGGGGGATGCTGGACTGTTTCTGTTTCCATGGCGATGTGCTGCCAGGCTCCTGCCCCGTCGACAGCCCATTGCTCATTGCTGTGGCGACCTTTATCCACAGATAAATCATTCAGCGGCAGCCCATGGACACGGCTTTAACAAGATTTTGTCACCTGGCTGAACATGGCGAAAAGGAGGCAGCGGCAGCGTCCTCCTGCCACGACACGCCGACCTCAATCAGAGCGAGAGGAAAAAAATCCCACAACATCATAACACAAGAAAAGAGCAGTGAATGCAACACGGGCTGCAGACACAGAGAGGGAATCATGGCAGGAAGCAATCGAGTTCAGGTCTAATCAAGTCATCACCTCCACCTGAACAAGTCACCTTAACCTGAACGAGTCACATACACCTGAACGAGTCACCTGAACAAGTCACCTCCACCTGAACAAGTCACCTTAACCTGAACGAGTCACATACACCTGAACAAATCACATCAACCTGCACAAGTCTCATCCACCTGATTCTGTTCAGTCAGGATTCTGACAAAACCTTCAGTCATTTGTCTGTTGAGTGCAAACAACCTCAGGACTCGTCTTTACAGCTGTCTTTAAAGTCTTGAGACTCAAAAAAACTTAAAACTATGAGAAATGAACATTCCCTTTACTTGGGCCAGATGAGTTGAGGATTTTGCTTTTTTCCTGTGGGAATGGTTCTGGAGTTTGTCAACAGGTCTGAGTGAAGTTCTTTTAGATGAAAAGTGTTGATAGTAAACCGTCAACACTCTGGTCCTGTCTGCAGGTCTGTGACCCAGCAGCACTCTGACATTTCCATCACTGTCACATTCAACACAGCTGCTGTGTTTGAATGTGACAGAACGTCGGCGGCGTCGATCGTAACCGGCGGCGAAACACAGACTGATGCCGACATCACACGACTATTAAAAGACTTCATGTTCAACATGTGTCAAGTAAATGTTGGTGAAGGAGATCAGCTCTGCGCTCTCCCACACAAATATTCAGATTGAAAAGCAGAACCATGAAGGGTCAGAAAAGTTTCAGTTTCTGTTTTCTACATCAGGGTTCAGGATTCCTATGCATTTCCTCCATCCATCCATCCATTTTCTGTTAATTATCCTGAGTCAGGTCGTGGTTGCAGCAGGTTAACCAGGGTATTCCAGATATCCCTATCCAGCTCCCCCCTGAGAGATCCTGAGTTGTTCCCAGACCAGATAGGATGTATATATTCTCTCCAGCAACACTCTGGTTCTACCCTCGGGTCTCTGAACAAGTTGTATTTGCCCAAAAACTCATTCCAGCTGCTTGTATTCACGATTCTTCCCGTCACGACCCAAAGCTCATGACCATAGGTGAGGGCTGGAACGTAGATCGAACAACTGGTAAATCAACAGCTTAAACTTCCTCTTCGGTCGAGTACAACGCCTGCAGGAATTAGTTCAGTAAAGTGTCTGAATATTTCTTCCACCACTGAAAGTCACACATTAACTCAACAAACTAACAGATGGAAGCAGTGGTATTCCAGCAGCTTCTGTTCTGCTCACCTAAATTCCTGTTTTTGTCAACAGAGTCTGGTAGTGATGAAGTTTGTCAAGTAAGTTTCATCTGTGTTGTTTTTCTCTGAAGGTTATTTTTTCTCCTCTCTGTTTTTGGGCTGAAGGTAGAAAAGAATCTGACCATATCAGCCTTATTCTAGAGGAAAGTTTGTTTAAAAACTGGATTTGTTGTACAACTATGATAAAGTTTCTGTCATAATCTAGTGTAGATCTCTTTTTAAAAAGGTGAGGTTGTTGTTTGGACGTCTTTCTTCTGAGCTGATGAAAAACGATACCAACAAGAAAAACAGAAGTCAAATCATCTGAAGACTCTGCAGCGACTCTGACTAAATGAAACAACTCCTGACGTGACAGCAGCTCAGTCACAGCTGTAATGACTTGTTGTGATAGTGAATCATGTCGCGTGTTGACACGTGGGCGTCTCGTGAGCCCTTCATCCTGACGCCTCGACACAACAAACAGCTCATCAGTCAGAGTGACGGAGGTCTTTAGCAGAGTCTCTCCTCAGCCTGACACGCTCGTCTGTCTCCATTTGTCAGACCGAGGACGCAGATGTTTAAATATTCAGCTGCAGAGGCTGCAGGGTTCATTACTGATTCTACAAACACACTGATGATTTATCCTCACTCACGGCCTGAACAATACCAGAGCTAAATGTGTAGAGTTTCCCTGAGGAGAAAAGTTCATTAAAATCCTTAAGTACTGATCCTCAACAACAAATTATATCTTGTCAGTTATGTCTACATCTGAAGGAGGGAAAACTCAAGAGCTGTCCATAAATGAAATCTTTCATTTCGCGGGAAAAGCAATTTTCACAGATTTCAATGATTTTGAGATGTGTACAAGTACAAAGGTTAGTTAAGAGCAAATTTGTCTTGATAGTAGCATCAATATCTACTACATCTTGCGTGGAAACCTTTTGACAGGGTTCATTCTTTGCAAAAACTAAAAGAATGGATGATTATCTCCAGATTTCACAGACGACCTCTTTTCAAAGTCTCTGCCAGAGACGAGCTGCTGCCATTCAAGTCATTGTACTGACATCAGAAAGCTCTGTGACTGGACTAGATTAATGTTCAACGATGACAATGAGACTCTGTTAATGCTGGTAATATGAACTATTCAGGAAATCCAGATACAAGACACAGTAAAGAAGGTGAAAGAAGTAAAACCACAAAGTATCTGTTACTGTGTTGATCAGAAATGAGCTGCAAACATGTTTTCACCGAGCCAGGACCATGAAACTGATTCAGCCGTCATTCATTTCATGTCTGCTGAAGAAGAACAGACAGACTGGAAGATGCTTTACTGTGTAAGATGAACTGTGGAGAATCCAGGACGTAATGCAGCCACATGAAGAGTTATTCAAGTGTCTCTCAATCAAAACTTTAACAAAAGATGTAGTTTAATGACGTTGTAGGGGCTGTGAGTTGAGCTGCTGCTGATGTTAGCTCAGCTCGTTTCTCTGACTCTTTCAGATCCAGTCGTTCAAACAGACCAGCTGATTAAAACCAGTAAAAACACTGCGACTGAGAAAAACAGTTTCATGTTAAAAATCTGAGTTTCTGCTGCTAACGTTTGTTCAGCTTGTTTCTTTAAGAACTTCAGATCCAGACGTCTGACGACTAAAATCCTTCATCTGGTTAAAAACCATCAAGATCTAAAAAGTCCATCTTCAACATGACGCTTAAAACTGGATAAGAAGTTTATTTTGACGCTTCTGATGACCACAACACTGACCCATGTACAAAGAGGATATGACGCCATTAACAGGCGACCAAACGAAATGAGATGTTACTTTGATTGAAATTACAGATTAGAAAATAACTGGAAACATTTGGGAGAATCTAAAAACTCAACTCTGCAACATAGAACTAAGGTCCAGTGAAGCAGACAGTTAAAGTCCTGATTAATATTCATGCTTCTCTCTGTGATGTGACTCAGATCTTTTCTCAGCTGCAATAATCTGCATTAAATAATGTTTATCTGGTTTCCATCACGTGATCTACAACCTCAAATCTCTGCGTATAAAACAACCTACATACGTGTTGTTTTCAGTGGATCCTGCTGCTGTCTGACTGATGGTCCTGTGGATTTATAACTCTGACTCTCTCGGTCTGAGCATTAATAAATCCTCCCTCCTGACTCTGTCTCTTAGTTTGGCTTCTTATTGAATTAATAGTCTTTACAGCACAGCTTTAAATCTTCACGTTACTGAGACAAACAGCTCAGTTTGAAGCAATTATTAGACAGATTATGAGGAAGTTTTTAATAACTGTTTGTCAAATGTTTATGAAGTTAGCATCAGCCTGGTTCCCTCCACAAAAAGCCAACGGGAGGGAAGTGTTAACATGCTAACATGCTACCTGACTTCCTGGTTTTAGGCTCATTCTTGTAGCTCTCTGTTGGTCTAAGAGGGATTAACAAACCCCAATGATCAGGGAAAATGGAGTCCAGATATCTAGATATCAAGAATTCCTGCTTCACACACAATGCTGATTAAAATCACAACACATTCACCTGAAACCATTTTTTATCTTTTATCTTTTGTGTTTTAAGCCTTTGTTACATCTTTGACTCAGACCTTTACTGTCTTATCTGGTGTTCAATTCCTCCGTCTTTTTACTGGAATATTAACCGTCAATAAAACATTAACCAACAACAAAGTGCTCAGGCTACATGCAGCACCATCAACCTTTACCTTTACAGTCAGGTGGAGAGCCTGTATGCAGCTCTATAAATGAAAACATGGACAAACTCTGCAGATAACAAGAAGAAAAACTTGAGTGTCATCATCCTCCCTGACTCTCAGCAGAGTCCTGCTCGGCCTGCAGGTTAAATCCTGTCTGACAGGGAGGCTAACCCGGCCTGACACCGGAGGCTTTACTCTTAATGAGACCTTGGTAAAATACACCACACCTGCTCACTTCAAAGCTGCAAATCAATCCTGCAGCAGAAAGCTCATTTCTGCAGCTGAGGAGGAGGAGGAGGAGGAGGAGGAGCGGTGGGGCAGTTTAATCTTCTGTTGCAGAGATTCCCCGTCCTCAGCTCCTCTCATGTCTCAAAGGACTCGTCTTACAAAGTGAAGGACTGTCTCCTCCTGTTGGCTTTCATCAACTCCAAATTCAGCGGCGTCTTTAACTGAGAGCTTTGTGACGGTTTGACGCCAAACACGGAGCTTTCGTCTCGACTCTTCCCTCAGATCAGACACCAGGTTTTAATTTGGACTGTGAGGAAGCAGTCTGTCTGTTTTCTACGAGTCGACTCCATCTCACTTTGCTGCTTTGTCTCTGCAGGACGTGTGGTCTTTGCCTGAGAGGAGGATCTTTGAGTGAACTCCAGGAAGGTGTTTTGTTGTTCAAGCTTTAAAAATACATTTATTCCAGCTGGAGAGAGCAACAACAACGAAGTGTACAGTCAGTAAACAGGGCACATTAACATTACTCGTCCATCAGTGGAGTAGAAATCTGACAGGGTGTGAGCTAAAGAAAATGAGGACTTACTCATAATAACAGTTCTCTGTACTCAAGGTCAAAAACTCCACAGGGTACCTTTAATTTTATTAATGGAAACTGTGATGAAATATTTTCCTTCATTTCTTTTTTCCCATCACCTTTGATGGCATGAAACAGAAAATAATCTCTGTCTGTTCAAAGGATGATTCAGTTTTTCTGTGACTTTACAGATTCTTAACATTGCACTTTGATTTATAAGCTCACTGAGGATTTAAAGGAGCTATGTGCAAGTAGCTAATGTTAGCAGCCTAGAAGACTTTCCAGTCTAGAAGAAAAGTGAGTTCAGCGATCAAACTATATTCCTATACTCACTAAGAGTTGTCTCCAGAGGTGGAAAGTAACCCCAACATTTTGCTTCTAGTTCTATCACTGAAGGTTAGCATGCTAACCAGCTGTCTCACCACTTTCCGATAGTGTCTCACTGTAGCTTCCAGGCTGCTCTGAAGAAGCAGCTGCTCAGATGACGTATTCTAACCTCTTTTATTGTAAACAGTGGCTGAGGCAGCGACCATCACCTGCTCCTGGTGAGAAACCACGTCCAGCAGCAGAGAAAAACACAATCGATTAATTGACACCTTTAAACTCTGCTTCTGCTGAGGATAAAACACCTTCCTTCACTTTCACATTAGACTGAAATGATGCAGGCCCAGAATTCATATGTGACAAACACTTGCAGTGATTGAAGGAACACTGTGAACCTGAAATGAGGACGACTGTTTGTGTATGGAGGACATTAAGGATCCGGGGGGAGGACTGCTGATGTTACAGGAGTGTTTTTCTGAGCAGGTAGAGACAGGCAGGAAGCCATGTGTTCAGGGAGCAGAGAACGTGAAGCGTTTCTTAAACAGAAACTCGCTGTTCAATTATCATGCAGCCTAACCTGCTGCCATCACCTAACCTCCCCGAGCCGCTGGAGCCGCCCCGTGGAAGACGAGCTGAGGAGATTTGTTGCTTTTTCCTCGGCGCTTCCTTTTCTCTGAGCACAATAGAGACTCCAGCCTTTTAACACGGAGGTGATGGAGGGAAAAGTGTGTTTACATCCCTGAAAGCATGTTATTCAGAGAGCTGCAGGAGCTGCCAGACGCTCCACCACCAACTCAGTCTTCATTCCCTCAGTGACTCCTCCGCCTTTATTCTCACTGATTCTCTGGATTTGATTAAATCAAACTGTATTGATCCTCTGTGCTGAAAGTGGGTCATCGCAGCAGCAGAGGTGTAGACGAGAATAGAAGTAATCAGAGCACTGGGAAACAATGAAACAGGTAAATTCACACCTTCCCAGAGGGAGAAGCTGCCAAGTTTCCTGATGCTGCAGCAGCTGGAGGCTTCCTGAAGGAAACTAGCGGCTCAGAGCCAAGATGGCTGCCGTCTGACTGCAGGAGAGTCGTCTCAGACTGCTTTCGTTTTTCTGTTTACTGTCTCAAATCTTTCCATCCATGTCACCAACTTTTAAAATATGGTGACATGTAAAACGTACAATAAATGAACCAACACCTAAAACCTGACGTCTCCTGTCCTGGACCTCTGTGGACTAGAGGGTGACACAGGAAGTGGGTTTTCTCTGTCAGGGTGATTCTCACATCATTTTCATTTACTCATCGTTGTAAAGTTTGGTTTATACTTCTGCGTACGATCAATACTGAACCTATCGTGTGGATTTCTACTCATGTCTCTCTGCAGTTACACCACCATCAACACTAGATGGCGATGGAGTTACAGCCACTTTTACTGAAATGACTACGTGGCAGAAAAGAGAGAAGACGTCTGTTACAGCGTTGGTTCAACGCAGAACTATAAATCAGGATTACGGCCGTTTTCCCTGAAACCTCCGACTCCTTTATTGTTTCGCTGCACTGTCGTCTACACGTACAGTAAGGACGAGCATAATTAATCAATGATCGATTATTGATCGCTAAAGACTTTATCGAGCCCATGGAATTGATGCGTTACCATCAGTGAGGTTGTGTTGTGTGTCTTGAAGCAGTATAATGATTGTCTCTATGTGGCAGCGACCAGCAGGAACTTTGGCGTGGGACTGATAACTTGTTAGTATTGTGTGTAACAGCCTGTCAGTGGTGTTTCTGTGGAGCGTCATAGATCTTTGTTGTTTTACTTCCTGTTCGACTTTAACGTCTTTGTCTCAGAGGATTGTTGTTGATCATTTCTTCACTGAGGAGAAACACACTTCCTGTTTTCTTTTCAGTATAAATAATAATGATGAATCGATAACTGATGATTAATTTTCCAGCCTTGCCGTCCTACCTGAGCAGGATGAGTTTCACCTTGGAGGTGGCGCTCTTAATGATGGCTGAGGCGTTCTGGTGACTCCGCCCATAAAGGATCTGGTTGTTAATCTGCCAGAAAAAAACAAAAATGCAGTCATTGGAATTTAAACTAAATTCACAAACGTCACCAGGTAATGTCCACACACACACACACACACACACACACACACACACACACACACACACAGAGGTTTGATTGAGACAGGCGTTAATTGAAAGGTCATCGAGCTGTGAGGTCGTAAACTAGCGAGTTAGAGGCGAGCAGCAACCTCCAAATGTTAAATCAATAACTCATCTACACACACACACACACACACACACACACACACACACACACAAAAACCAAGATAGATTAGAGTCTTTCTTTGCTTCTATTTTCTTTCTCTTTGTGTTTTATTCTCTGTTTGTCTGAGTCAGTTTAATGATGAAAACGTTTCTGTTACACATGAACCTCATGTTGTGTCACGTCAGCTGTGTGTGTCTGAATTTCATGTTCATTCTACACACACACACACACACACACACACACACACACAGAGGAGACACTGATCTGATTCTGTTTCCTGCATGAGGCAGGAACTGATGAATAAAAATTAATCACAGGATTATTTTTGACAGCATCCTCACCTTTACTCTGTACAACGTATGTGCAGTGCTGTAGATCGTATGTGTGATCCATATATGCAAATAAATGTGAGTGTGTGTTGTATTGTGTTGTGTGTGTGTATTGTGTGTATTGTGTGTATATTGTGTGTCTTTTCCTCGGCTCAGCATCAATTTTTCATGGAGCCTCTGACACAGCTGTAATGAGGAGGAGTGGGCGAGCGAGGCAGAGACACACACACACACACACACACTCACACACACACACACACACAGCTTATTGATTTATTACAGATGTTGTGATGTCATGTGATTAGATATTGTCATGTGATCTAATTTCCTCTATGACTGTTGTAGAGACACAAACACAGAAACATGAGGTCTGATGTAACAGTGTAATGTAATCTAAAGTACTCTAATGTAACAGATTACTGTGGTGATACGTCTCTGACCTCCAGCAGCTCGTCTCCGACCCGGATGCGTCCGTCTCGGGCGGCTGCTCCTCCCGGATGGAGTCCCACCACAAAGATGCTGAGGCGGGAACGATCCCTGTTTCCTGCCAGACTGAGACCCAGACCCTGTCGCTCCTTCTCCAGCTCCACGCACAGCAGCTCCCCCCGCAGGTCTCCATAACGCTCACACCAACGCTCTGCAGCGGGAGGACGGAGGAGGAGGAGGGTTAAACAACATCTCATCAGAGACACACCTGAGGTTAAAACCAAGTTAAACTCTCGAAGTCGCTGAATAAACAACAACAATCATCCACATGAGAGATGAGGCGATGCACGATTTATCGTCCATCGCGATAAAAAAACACTCGCAATAAGTTGATCGTAGTGATTCTCCATCATCAGGATAAATGTTAACATCTCGCCAACACACAGTCCTGCACTGATTTATGTTGAATCGCCACAAGGGGGAGCCCTGCGTCTTTTGAGCTCCCGTCTCCATGACAACAATCCAGCTCTGTTCGCCGAACTCCAGGTAAAATTAACTAACGTTACTGTCAGTGACTGAACGTAGAGTCTTGGTTTAGTTATACCAACGCTGACGTTTATCTAAATGTTTGTTTTTGGTCTTAGTCAGGAAACGTTAGATATGTAGCTAAACAGCAAATACAGTTTTTCCTTCAACAAGACAAAGTATAAAGTTACTACTCTTATTTAGTTTCTGTTACTTCAGACTGTATTTTAGAAACTGTGTCCAGAACAAGAAACAGCAGCTGGAGTTCACATCTCTTTTCAAATGGGAGCAGATTTTAATATATTAGATGTTATAAATGTTCTCTACTATAAACTTATCAAAACTCCGCAGCAGCAGTTTCTCTGTAAACGTCTATCAGGGGCCAAACTGTTGACGACAGGCTGTTATTTTCCGTCTCTGTGATATGAGACGGTTCAAATGTTTTGACAGGAAAAAAACCTAACTGCAGGAAGGAAAGAGGAGGAAACTGATGGAGACAGGAGCTACACCCTGACAGGTAAATTCTTCAGTTATGGTCAAGGTTTGGGAAGTCACAGTGACCTTGACCTTTGACCTTTTCCCACCTAAATCAGACCACTTCATCCTTGAGTTTAAGTGAACGTTAGTGCCAAATTTGAAGAAATTCCCTCGAGGCGTTACTGAGATATCACGTTCAAAAGAATGAGACAGACGGATGCTGAGGCTGCAGAGGCATAAAAATAAAAACAGATGACAGAGGAGGAAAAAAGGGAGGATGGGATAAAAGATGTGATGAGTGAGCCCAGGAGGGAAGAGGAGAGAAAACAAGAGAATAAACAAGAGGAGGATTTAAGAGGTGAAGGAGAAGAGGTGAGGAGATAATTATATCAGAGAGAGGAGAGAGGACGAGCAGAGGAAATGAATGAGAGGAGGATGAAGAAAAGGAGACGAGCAGAGAATTAAATTTGGTGTCAAACAAAATGCTGTGTAACAGTCCGTGAAATAAACAAACAGAGGAAACGTGAAGCGAAATATGAAGCAGAGATTAAAAACATCCTTCAGGATCAGAGCGTTAACAGCTGGAACTCATTTAGTTAGTTTACAAAAACACTGAAGATGGATGTTGAGCCCAAACTTTCACATGGTTCCTGACCTTTTGCCTGGAATAAAAAGCTGCAGCCGAGGCGACTTGTCTTTGTTGGTGGACGGCTGCTGCCCTGCAGATATGAAGGGTTTGTGTTTTCTAAACTGACGGCTGATGTGATGTGAACTCTTTACAGCTGCAGCAATAAGCTCAGCTCTGAGATTTAAAGGTCACTGCAGTTATCTGAACAAACAGCGTCCGCACAGGACAAAGATAAACAGGTGCAGGTGAACAGACTGAAGCCTGGTTTACAGGATCTGCACAGTCCAGTCTACACAAAACAGCAGAATGACTCTGAGCAGTTTGTTGGACTCAGATCTGTTCAAACAACACAGATACAGCACTGCAGCATCTGGAAAACAGGAGAGACTGAGAGAAGTTGGACCAGGAAACAGGTTGTTTGTACTGAACATCGTCCGTCAGACGCTTCAGAACGATGAAGCAGAACTTGGTGTTGATGGTCTGATGCTTGGAGACGAATTCAACCTACGAATGTCGTAGAAAATGTCGAGCATTCGTTCGGTCGCACTCCTGACCCAAAGCTTCTTCTTCATTCTTAAAGACATCAGCTCTTCCACTGCTGTTTGGTCTCTGGATCCTCAACTCCAGTCACTGGTGATGATCCTGAACGTGAAGGTTGGTTCGTCCTGGGACTGAGGACAGAGATCCTCAACACTGTGCTGATTCTGCTCCGTGGTTAAATCACAAATGCACAACAACACGTCTCACACATGTTGATCGCTTGCTGCTGAATACCTGCCTCGGCTCGCAGCGGGAACAGTCTCAGAACTTTCTGATTGCACCTCGAAACTTCCCTAATCTGTAAATTCTGAGAATATTTCCAAGAAAAGAAAGATTTTGTTGCTGCAGTTATTAAACATCTGCTCATTATATGTGAGTTTTTAAGAAAAACATAGTAAATAATGCAGAAGATGCACAAAGAATAATTCATAAAGAGACGTCAGGATCCATCAGAGAATTAATTAATTATTGATGAGACAGAAAATGTTGAATCACTTTATGTTGCAGATCCAGTCTGTGGAAATCAGGTAGAAATCATATGTTTGAACTGCTGAGTTAGTGAAGTTTAATTTGTTGATTATCATCAGTCTAATTATTATAAAACTACAGGTCAACATGCAGCATAAACATCAGTTAATATTTACTGATCAACAGGTAGATGTATAACACACAGGAGGATCCAGATGAAGACTTTTCTCCAGAGTTAACAGACTGATTGTCAGGGTCTGAAAATGTGCAGATTTACTGTTTGAACAGGAAATGATGTGTGATGAATATGGAAGAGAGGAACTGTTGGTTCATTAGCAGCTGATGTTCCTGCAGTGATCTGATGGAAACACACAGGAAAGAGCTTCAGTTACAGTTCAGGCCGATTCATTGAGACCTGAGGGAACTGACCGAGACCAGGACCTCGTTTATTAAAGAGCAGAGTCAGAAAACGTAACTGAATCAGTCGCAGAGATTCATGAATGAACGGCGGTGACGGAGACGAGATTCTTTTCAAAATGAAAGAGGAGAGACGAGTCCAGAGACAGACCGCTGTGAGACGAACTCAGGTGGACTCAGGTAATGAAATCATCCATCAGTCTGTAACACACACACACACACACACACACACACACACACACACACACACACACACACACACCAAACTGAACTGGAGATTTGCTGCTAATGCTAATTTTGGACCTGATTCTGATTTAGTTTCAGTTCAGTTTTCATCCTGTATTTTTAATTCTCTGAGCGTCTCTCTGTGAAATATCATTGAATCTCTTTGAATCAGCAGAAACATCCACAAAGCCCCTTAAATATCCTTAAATTTCATTGGATCAGCTGAAAAAGATCATTGGATGTCACTGAAATATCCTTAAATCACCTGGAAACATTAGAAAATCTCCCTTAAACAAGGCATTAGAAACAAACTTAAAATCTCCTTGAATGACCTGTAACGAAATGACCTGACACATCCTTGAAACTCCCTGAAATAATGTTTAATCTCCTTGAATCATCAAAATTTCATGTTAACGTCCCTGACAACCTCTGTAGTCTCATTTAGACACTCGTTAGCAACCGCCTTTTTTAAGACACGTAAAAGCTTCAAACATCAGGAGTGGGGGATTTACTGACCCATTTTATGTCGGAGAATAAAACCTGAAAATGTCTTGAGCTTGTGTTAAAACCACAGACCTTATTTCAGACATTTAACCAGAAACACACTGACAACAGGAAGAGCTAACATGCTAACATGCTAACTGACTTCCTGGTTGTAGGCTCAGTGCTGCAGATCAGTGTGGGTTCAGGTTCGTATTAAAATCAGATTCAAACAGGAGCAGAGAAAGAGACGACTCAGAAACAAAGACAAAATAAAACCTCCCTGTGTCTGCAGCTCGACAGACTGTTTATGTGTGATCATCCCTCACGTTCAGACAGCAGAGAGGAGCCTTCACTGCTCCTCAGACTGCAGGAAAACACAGCCTCCAGGCTGCAGAGGCTGTTTGACCAATAACACACACACGGAGTCTGAAGAACAGGAGTCAAACATCTGGTTCTCTGTGTGTTCAGAGGCCACAACACCTGGACTGGAGGTCATCGACTAAAAATAATGTTTCTTCAGGTAACACTGCAGAGTGTATGTATATGGATGTAACACACACACACACACACACACACACACTCCTGCAGTGTGTTTGACAGCAGAGCAGTCCTGTCACACACTGATGAACACTGTCATTCTATACAACCCTGCAGTGTGTGTGTGTGTGTGTGTGTGTGTTGATTTACTGTGACAAGTCACCTTGCTAGCAGCGCGCACACACACACACACACACACACACACTTGCTGAATTTGGTTGAGCAGCCTCTCATTGTGAATACAGCAGTGGAAACTGTAGCTCCCCCCGGCTACACTACAGTGTGTGTGTGTGTGTGTGTGTGTGTGTGTGTGTGTGTAGCTTCCAGACTGTTCTCTGCCTGGTCGACCAACAGCTGCTGCTGCTGAAGCTCAGACTCTTCATATCTTCAGATAAAGAACAGGAGCTGTTTATTTCCAAGATGGCGGCGCACATGTTGGTTACAGCGGCTCAGAGCTCTTTCTGTATTTTTTGTTTGTTTATCTTTCATTGTTTTTGTATTTTTGTTTTCGTTTAATTTTGAATTTCTGTCTTTTGTATGTTTGTGATTCTTTGAATTTCTTTTGTATTTTTTGTTTATTTTAGTTTTTTTTGGTTTGTTTGTTTTTTGTTGTATTTTTGTATTTTTTTGAATTTTTTCGTGTACTGTTAGGGTATTTTTTGTGAGCCATGACTCACAGTTTTCTTCTTCAGTCAAATGTTTTTCCTCCACTGACACTTTAAAGACAGAACTTCAGACGTACATGAACACCGGTTGTAGACAGTGAGATAAACATTTTCTTCAGCTGAGCTAAAAACCAAGCTAATGTTAGCTAACGTGCGTAGCTAACATTGTTTTTGTGTCTTCACAGTGCTGCAGTTTGTGCTGCTGTTGTACCTTTAAATAAAACGATCTGTTTGTTTTAGACGAGTTTTATAAATAGAGTTGATTTGATTGGTTAGAGAAAACATCAATGACGGTCCTCACCAGTGTAGTGACACAGACGAGTGTGTGTGTGTGTGTGTGTGTGTATTGGATGTTGTCTCTGCACAGACGAACAAGGTGACGACAAGGTGAAACACACTTATTAGATTCACTCATCACACACACACACACACTGAAGGACATACTTGACATTCCCACAAACATCGACAACAAATCAGCTCTGCAGTTTACAGCTTCTGTTCCTTCACTGTTTCCATTTCTGGACACTTTCTATTTCTGACCCTGAATTTCAGAGGAATCATTTTATTTTTAGGGACGATAACATCACTCAGTCTGTTACTGAAGTCCAGACTGAAATATCTCATCGGCTGAGGACTGTGATGAAACGTGGTTCATGTTCCCCTCAGGATGAACTCTAATAACGTTACTGATCATCTGACTAAAAGTACGTCCACTAAAGTGACAACATGATGACAGGATTCCTCCAGAGACAGAGCTTTTTATTAAAGAGTCAGATCCTTTAGTTTAACCAGAAACATCTCTATATCTCTCTACCAGACTCCATTGACAAAAACAGGGATTTAACCAGGAGCTGCTGGAATACCACTGCCTCCATCTGTTAGTGTGTCTGTGTTACTGTGTGACTTTCAGTGGTGGAAGAAGTAATCAGATACTTTACTGAAGTAAAAGTACCACACAGTAACACAGACACACTAACAGATGGAGGCAGTGGTATTCCAGCAGCTCCTGGTTAAATCCCTGTTTTTGTCAATGGAGTCTGGTGGCTTTGGACAGAAGTTATCCTTAAAGAACTTTAGTAAATAAAGTATTTTTAGTCTCGTCAGTGGAAACACTTCATGTCTGTCATTTTTTTGTTTCGTTTGTTTTTTACTCACATTTATTGTGTGCAAATTGAAAATGCTAAGATGCTAAAAACATGGACAAACACCTTCAGTTGTGATTTGTGTTTGATGCTAATTGCAAATGTTAGCATGCTAACATGAACTTTATACCTGCTAAACATCAGCAGGTCCTCCAACATCCTTTCCCTCCATCAAAGAGGTGACAACATTATGGTGTTATGCTTTTTATTAAAGGGTAAGACCCTTTTAGTTTATCTGTATATCACTACCGGACTCCATTGACAAAAACATGAATTTTACAGAGCAGAACACAGGAGCTGAGTAGAACTCATCATCGAACCCTTTTCTTTTCTATACAGTAAATAAACCTGAAATAAAACACCTGTAAATCAGATCATAGATCACATCCTGACTCCTGTCAGACCAGTTTTCTTTTTCAGCTCCTCGTCCTCTCTGACAGCAGAAAATCTCAGGTCTTTGACAGCGACTGATGAATTTATTTCCTCTGTGGATCAACACAGGTTAATCTGGACCAAACAAACAGTTTTAGGGCCGACAGACGCTGAAAAACTGATTAGAAACAGACTGAAAAACACCCTCTAACAGATTCAGCTCAGCTCCACCTGCAGCAGCAGAGGAACCTGAACACAGAGGAGAGGTATATGATCCAGGCTGAAACCACCTCTCCAGATTTCTCCAGGTCGATGTAAAAACAGTCGAAATTAAAACCAAATCTATCCACATCAGGGACAGACTGCTGCTGCTGGGATTACACGAGTCTGAGAGAGTGTGTGTGATGTTAATGTAACTGGCAGTAATAGTAATGTGCCCTGGAGGGTGAAATAGGACAAAAACCTGTGTGTGTGTGGAACAGACTGAAGCCTGAACTCAAGTGGAAAAGCTGCTGGAAATAAAACAGCAGCAGCAGAAACGCTGCTCTCTCCTGATCCTGCTCCATCACTGAACTCCTGTGAAAACTGTGGGTGATCTACTTCACATCTCTGCCTCCCTGCAGCAGCAGTTTGCTGTCTGTAAACCCACCCTGATGAAAACACAGTCATGTAACAATAATGCAGATATTTCAGACAAACAGCCACAGGCTCTCTGATCAGAGGGTGGGTTAAAACACATTCATGCAGTGAATGAAAGGTCTCTGCGTCTTTAAGGTTTCCTGGATTCTCTGCATGTGAAGCTGCTCTGAGCTTTTATCTAAAGGTTTTTACAGTTTGGAGTCTGAGAGCAGAAGAAGCAGAGAGACGGAGCAGACGGTGTTATCCTCCCTCAGTGTGTATGAAGCAGTGCTGCAGTAACTCCTGGAGGTCACTGCAATGCAACAGTAGCTCTGCTGCTGCTGCACACACACAGACACACTACAGCACTCACTACAACACTACAGCACTCACTACAACACTACACCTCACAGACCACTACACCACAGCACTACAACGCTCACAGATTCCCAGAGGAGGTGGCATTAATCTCCCTAACAGAACCTGAACTGGTCCAGTTAGCAACAACAGACTGAAGCAGGAAGTTTCTCTGCAGAGACACTGGAGCAGCTCCAGCATTACCACTGCCATCATGGGAATGCCATCACCTCCCAGTTTAGGAGGTGATGGCATTCCCGTTGAAAAGTCAGAAAAACATGGACGCTCACAGGAAAGTCTTTGTTGTTGTTTCTCTGTTGGAGAATCAGAACTAATCTGCTCCACATGAAGAACACTTCAGAGGAGGAGGAAAGTTTTTCATTAAAATTCAGTTGAATCTGTCTGATACCAAAACACTAAACTGACTGAATGTGAAACAAACTGCTATAAACAGGAACATTAGCAGAGAGTTCACTACTGTTGATGTGAGGAGCCGCCATCTTGAATTCTTATGTCGGGGTTGCTCCGACTTCAGGAGGCGTTCAGGTTCAAACTTCTGACTGGGAACTCTGAAATTCAGAGTACAACTGGAACACACCTGTTACTACCAGTATAAGTTAATGGCTTGGTTGTTTTTACAGCTCAGTTGAGGTCTTGCAGTGACACCAAGAGATTTATTAAAGAACCAACAGGTTCTCCACATTAAACCCTGTAGAAAACTAGAATCACCACCTCCTGGTTGTACATCTCCACCAACAAGTCCAGCTACAGTCAGTCCATACCAGTAATCCTTAAGGGTTGTTGGGAGGCTAGTGCCCTGGACAGATCACCAGTCTACAGGTGATTTAGAGTCACCAGTTGTTTGGACTGCGGGAGGAAGCCGGAGAACCAGAGAGAACCCACACAGGAACAGCGTGTTTTACAACAATCTGCAATCAGGAATTTAGTATGACGCAGGCTCATGTCTTCAAGATTTGTTTAACAATATTACAATCTCTGGGAACAGGAGGTCCATAGAGGTGGTACCCTGCACCTCTGTCCTGATGGTAACAGCTCGTATTCACCAGAAAGAGGCTGTAATACATCAGTAAGGACTGACCAAAGTGACCTTTGACCACCAAAATCTAATCACTGTATCTTTGAGTCAAAGTGAATGTTTGGACCAAATTTGAAGAAACTCTCTCGAGGTGTTAAAGAGATATGAAGTTAATGAGACGGACGACCTGAAAACGTGATGCTGGCTGTCGTCATGATTTTAACCTGATGACATGTACACATGGTAATAATATGTGTCCACACTGAGATCTGCTCGCTCTGTCCAGCTCACATCACATCCTCCTCTCAATGAAACAACAAAATAAAAGACAGAAGAAGATGGTGGTTTGGAGCAGTCAGTTGACAATCTTATGCATTTTAATGGAAGGTGTAAACGATTGATAAACATTCCTCAATGACACTGATAAACCAAGTCGATGAATAAACCTGTTCTGTAGATGGAAATCATAAAAATGAGCGACTGTGGCAGTTTGAATGTGAAGCAGCCACAGCATGAAATGTTTGGTTTGCGTCAGCAGTGACTGAACTCAGGTCTGATTCAGCTGAAATCTACAATCAGTAAACAGTAAAATAAGGCTGAGGAGTGAAAACTCTGAAACCACAGAGATTCAGGTAGAAGCTATAAAAGTACTGAGGTTGTGCAGCTGCAGCAGAAACCTCGTCACGGCTCGGCTCAGCTAAAACAGACCAACCAGGGCTGATGGAAAAACCCTGTCTGGTTAATTAGGTTTCAGGTAAGAGAACGGTCTGAGTTAAAGGTGCAGGGACGTTAGATCAACTTACTGTTTGTCCACCTGAATGGACGGGATGAATAAAGTATTTTATCATTTTATTTTAAGGACTTGTTGGACCTGAAGGAGGTCTGGACTGCTCCAGTTTGCTGGAAATTGGATGAACTGTGTGGAGAAACACTGCAGTTGTTTGGGACAGCGAGTGTTTAGAGGATGAATAAAACCCTGATGCACACAGTCAACATTTTCAACAGCACTGACATTTTAATTCGTCAGAGGAGGAAAAGCACAGGTGTCTTCACAAACCATGACAGTGAACCAGCATCCAACGACACCAGGACTCTGGATCCAAACGGACTGCAGTCGTTTTTTTTAACGTGACCAAAAAACACCTGCTACGACGAGCCAAAACGAGAGGCGTGAAAAAAGGTTTGTTAAGTACACGCTGTGAGGGATCGGCTCCGCTGGAGTCAGACGAGGTTGTGAAGCACCTGAGATTTTTAAATGGTGGAAAAACAAAAACAGCGCTGCAGCAGCAACGTCTACAAACACAGAGCGAGTGAGGCTGACGGCAGGTTCTTTTCATGTGACTCAGATTGTCCAACACACAAACAGTGAGTGTTTGTAATGTAATGTAATGACTTATTTATGTAATTGCCTGATTGATATTTGCTTTCAACTCTGAGGCACTGAAATCAGACCTTTGAGTTCTGATTATTTGTTAAAAATAAGGTTCAGAAAGGAGCATAACGACGGATATTATTCATACAAATGCAGAATATTTCAATTTGAAGTTGACAGAAATAAAAATAGACAGAAATACAATGTGTCTGTGTGTGTGTGTTTGGCACACCTCTACATCTGTGTGTGTCATTGTTTGTGTGTCGGGAGGTTGAATGAGTGATGCAGCGTCACCTGGGGAGTCCGCCAAGTCAATCTGCGCTAGTCATCATCAGCTACACACTGAAAACACACACACAGAAAACACTCTGACCTGCACAGCTGAATGAATCATGACATGCTGTTTGCTGTCTCACTGCACACACACAACAACACACAACAGACACACACATAGAAACAGGTGGGTACAGACTTCCAGACGAATGCAGACAGACAGGTGAAAGGTGACCTCTACCTGGATTCAACATATCGACAGGAACATGGTGGGAAAACACACACACACACTCACACACACACACAGTCTGTCATCTCATAACTCAGCTGTTCACGCTGAAGCCGTGACCGACACTCGAGAACACAACACACACATTAACACACACACACACACAGAAAGAGTGAGAGAGCGTACAAACCCGGCGGCAACATCGTCCATACTTCAGTCCTCACACACACCGAGATAAATCCACATGTAGCTCTGAGAGTGTGTGTGTGTGTCGTCTCAGTTTCAGGTTTGTCGTAACGCTCTGATATCCAGAAAATGAGATGTGTGTGTCTGTGTGTGTGAGTGTGTGTCTGTGTGTGTGAGTGTGTCGACCGGCTGCTGTGATACTGAGGCAGAGAGCGACGAACAGCTCTGTTATACACTCCAACCTCGATTACTCTCTCTCTCTCTCCCAGTCTTCTCTTTACCCTCCTCCTCCTCCTGCTGCTAACCCCCCCCCCCTCTCTCTTCCTCTCTCTCTCTCCCTCTCTCTCCCTCTCTCTCTCTCCCTCTCTCTCTCTCTCCCATCCATCTTTCTCACTCCATCAAAATCTATTTTTCCTCCTCGTTCGATGCCAAACATCCACTTGGAATGGAAACTTACAGATTCATCACTGCCTCGTAAAGACAGATAAATCTAAATCTACAATCCATTCGATCACTGAACCTTTACTCGACTTAAGCAATAATTCTAGTTCATTCCAACTTTGTCCTCTAACCATCATTTCTCCCAGTAGTAACGACCTTGCTCGCACCGTTAAGATCTGGGTGACGAAGTCTGAGACAAGCAGTTAAATGTTTTCCAGACGAAGGATCCATGGATCATGAAAAACAGAAAACACCTGCCAGCAGATCTGAATCTGATCCAAACCCTCTGACCTTGGCAGGAATCTCAGGAACCTCCCAAAAATACAAAGGTCACAAACAGAATCCAACTCCCACAATGTCCTCAGACACATCTGGATCCCAGGACTGACCTTCTCGCCCTCTCAAAGAGGTTCAGTGACACCTTTAAGGATTTACTAAACTTTAGGACACAAAAAACTTCTTAGACTTCTTGACCTTCCTCAATCAACTGTTCATTCTTCTAAAAAGTGCTTAAAACTTTGTTGGTTTTGACTTCGTGAATTCCTTGTGAATCCTTGAAACCTTGTCATGGATAAGAAGGGGAGCAGTTGAAGAACTCGTGGGTCCTCCACAAAGACCTCTTCTTAAACATCTGGAACATCATTGTGGACCTTAGCAGCCATCAAACCCCAGGACCTTTTAATAAATATTTACAATATCTTCAAGGACTTTGGGATTCTCCCCAAAGATGTCTTTTTGATATTCCCTGGCCCCTAAGAGTCTACTTAACAACCAATAAGCAGAGAGGCCCCTTCGAGTACTTTTGGATCCTCCTTAAAGATCCCCACAAAGATCTTTAGGATATCCTCAAGGAACCTTAGTACCCAACAGAATCTTTTAACTCTTGCAATGTCCTCAAAGATGCTCTCCATCCTCTCAAGGATGCCTGGAAACTACACCTCCACTTTTCCACTTTTAAGGACTTAAGGTACCCATCCACCCACCTGAGAGGATTCAGGCTCCTTACACCCCCAAAGCATGTTGCACTGAAAACTTCCATAAGGACCTCCTCAAGCCTGGACTTTCCTCAGAGACCCCTCAACTTCCACAACAGTTCTTCTGAAGATTTCTGACACTCCAAACCTGGATCATCCTCAACAACCTTTAGCATCTTCAGTTATCTATGGATTCTCCTTCAGGACAACCTTGGACTTCATTTAAGACTTCTGCATCCTCCTCACAGCCTCCTTCAACCTCCTCGAGAACATGTTGAGCATTAGGAATTGTGTACAGTGCTGACTGGTCGAATACGAGCCAATGCTACATCAGTAAACACCATTTTAAAAACCTATGTAACTGTTACTGGTCCGAAAACTTCACGGATCCTCCTCAAGGACTCCTGGAACTCCTGGAAGACCCCGGGTCCCCTGCTTCATCAACCACTGCTTAGATTTACATATTCAGCACATATAAGCTATAAATGATCCAGTTAATACAGACATGATCTGCAGCAATCAGAGGGGAGGGGTGGAGGATAGATGAGGACAGGAAACAGAGACGGAGACTAATCTGCATCAACACCACACACACACACACACACACACACACACACACACACACAGTCAGTCAGGCATTAATTCAGAACAGTGTGTTGTGTTGTAACAGTCTATGGGGAGCTGATTCAGGCAGCCAACTGTTCTGTTATGATAGCTTATTGATCCAACACACACACAAAATACAAATGCGCGACTGAATCTGCACACACTCACACACAGCTTGTTCTAACACACACCCATGGATGCACACACACACACACACATAAAGATAAAAACCTCATCATCATACAATTATTGTGTAAACAACACAAACACACACGTGGCAGCTGAGATTGTCCCCTCATCATTATTCAGACCAGCACCTCCCCTCTGCCTCGACATGACTCACAAATCAAACGCAACCAAGCCATCACAGCGTCTGAGAGCAGCGAGCAGCCTCAATTAAGACCACTTACACACCAACACACACCAACACACACCAACACACACCCCTCTGTATAAGCTCCTGCTGTTGTTTTGGGACTGGATGGAAGCTGGTCTGTGTTGAACTGGTTTCCAGCAGCATGACAGACCGGTTTGTCGCTACTAAATTAGTTAACTACTGAAATCTGTCACAGCTGGAACCAGTTTGTGGAGCAGCATCTGAGCTGGACGGCCTCCATTCAGAGGGACCACCTTGTTTGATTTGGAGGAGGCTGCTGGAGCCGGTCCAGTATTGTGAGGATTTTGGCCACGAGTAAATACAGAATAAAATATTTATTTCCTGAGGAGGAGCTGGAGAGAAGACTCAAATGTTGAAGTAAAGACGTATTTTTACGACAACAAGGACGATGAAAATACACAGCAGAACCAACGTCAAACCTCAGTGTCAGTGTTTTCCAAAATGACCGATAGGCCACCTCTTAATACCATCATTATGATGAATCAGAAACTACAACAATATACAGAGGCGCAGTATAACAGAACTTTGCATCACAAACAGGCATGTCCTGTAGCCAGAATATAACCAATAAAATACTGGTAAAATGCATTTTATTCACCGAAACTGCAGTTGAAGCTGCAGGTTAAAAACAGACTGACAGAGGTGGAGACATCCTGATTTCACGGCTCAAAAACTGGATCCTACATTTCCCATAATGCCCCTGCTCTGTCATCAGACCCTCCCTATCCCTTTAAAGTTCATTGTTCAGTGAACATTGTGATAAAAAACATTATGATTTCAGCTGAGCAGCGACGCTCTGCAGCCTGAACACCAATCAGATAAACAGCTCAGACTGAAATGTGACTGTTTAATGCTCACCGAGCATTTCTTACACATGATGTGCTAGTGTTAGCAAAAAGTAGAGCTGCAGTGCTTCAGTTCCCTCAGAGGATGATGGAAAAAAAATAAATGGCTATGAACCTGCGTCGGCTTCGATGGAGGCTGAAGATAAGAGGGTCTGAAAAATGACCAGAATATATGGAAGGAAAAAAAACATTAAAATGTAAAATATGAGGCAGAAACCTGCAGCTGGTCAACAGTTTTCCAGAGAGATACCGCAGATAAACCACTGCAGTTTAATAGACGGGGAGGAGGAGGAGGAGGAGGAGGAGGAGGAGGAGGAACGAAGTGAGGGGAGGTGGGAGAAATAGTAGAGAAATAAAGGAGGAGGAAGAAATCTCTGAGGAGTTACAGACTGTTTCATGCTGTAAAGGCAGTGGAAACTGTGTGTGTGTGTGTGTGTGTGTGTGTGTGTGTGTAGCTGTGTGTATTCATGGAGGAGCCTGATTAAGAAAATGCTAATTAGTCTGGTTGTGATTTTACAGGCAGATATTTAAAGACGCCTCATTTCAACTCATCAGCGAGTTCGTTTTAACGCGTCAGGATAAAAAGTTGTTGATAAAAAAGGGTCAGATCAGTGAAGCAGAAAAATACTGGAAATCAAACTTTACATTTTCTGACACATTTGGGAAAAATTTAAACAAGAAACAAACAAAATGACCTGAACCGATAATTTGTGTGTGTTTTTTAAGGTTCATTAAAACGTGTTATTCCTTAATAAACTCAATAATAATAATAATACTTCAAAGCACTGAAACTTTGTTGCCTGTTGGTAAACAAAGTCAAAGTCAGCCCATGAAATAAGAAACTAATCCAACATTCTTCATCATCAATCATCATTAATTATCTTTAGTTATTTCAGATGAGGATATTTAATCTTAGTGACAGTTACAACAACACCAACAAGATGAGGTGAAAATCAAGCTTCTGGAAAACCCAAGACGTCGAGTGTCAGATCTGACAAAGGAAACTGACAAATCACCTGGAAACTGTGAGTAACAGCTGAGCCACTGTCCTGTTTTTAGCTGGATCACAGCAGCAGTGTCAGCCCATTAAACACAACTGTCTGCGACTCAGTGAGATAGAGTTACACTATTGATCGGCCGGCTGTTGGACTCTTTTTATTGGGCGTCACTCTCACAAAAAATTAATTGCGTCATCGAGGAGTGCAACTTGTTTTTGCTCTGGTGTCAGGTGTTACACCTGCTGAGAGTCGTCCGCCCATCACAAGATGGCGTACAGCTACAGCAGAAACTACCAGTGTTATGGTGAGTTAACACCAACTGACGACACTGTCAGCAGCCCAGCAGGAGAGACACCTACACACCTACGCAGTCCAACCATGTCCCAGGTTTTTACTTAGTCTTGTTGTTACTATGCTAACAAAGAATAACACTGAAGTCTGAGCCATCAGTTTCACTGATCTCACAAATACAGATTTCATTATGAGCCTGAAAAATCCAGAATCAGTCGACCTACAGTTACTATGCACAGGTGAAGCAGATGTAGTGACTTTAAATACTTAAAACATTTATTATTTGATTGTCATTGAACATTGGATTTTGCAGAATCATCCAATATCACTGTTTCTCATGTGATTTGATTAGAGACCAGAACACGCCACTAAATATTAATGAGCAGTAAACACCAGAGGACTATGAGTTAAAACAGTGCAACTCGTTTCCTCACATCCACTAAGATCTTATGAAGTTAATAGTTTACACAGTTTGTTCAGTTCTTCCCGTCCGTCTTCCTCCACACTCGTACTTTTTCACAGTTGCATTAAATTGCGCTGCAGTGATGAAACCGTGTGACTCTGTTTCTGCTCAGTTTCTATTTATATTCTGTTTGTCTGGTTGCCGTGTCCTGTGGCTGTCGGCTGTCGCTGCTGCAACGACCCAGTTTCTCCCACAGGCTCAATCAAGTTTCATCTGATTTAATTAACTTTGTAAAGACTGTGAGTATAGATTTATATTCATGGAGCAGTTTAAACAAACTGGACTGACAGGAAGAGTGCAGATATGATCTGATTTAAGCTTCAACACATCAGGAACTGGACCAGAAATGTAGGTTAAACACCTCAGGATGCATCTATTCTTACAGTTACAGCTACAGGGGAGAGAAAAAGAAAAGTGTGTCCTGAGGGGGGGGCGCTACAGGGAAGGTCATGGGGTTCATCCTCAGAGGAGCAGGAATAAGATCAAAACTTGTCAGGGAAATCTGGCCAATGAATAAGTGGGAACTTTTTTAAGAAGGGTTCATCTTCTGAGGACTTTGACACCAGATACTGTGGTTCTCATCTTTTGTCCCACTTGTTGAGTATTGTTGTTGTGTTCAGGAAACTACACCACTTCAGTGAAGGATTGGATGATTCATCACACATCCACATCCATCCATTTTAACTCAGCATAGAGTTTTTCAGATGTAAACCAACATCTTTCCTGTGTTATATCGGAGGTCAGCAGTCAGAACTGGGAGCGACGTCACCTCCAAGTTAACGGTGTTCCAGTTTAGAAGTCTGAAAAACATGGACGCTCACAGCGCCTTTATAGCTGCTCTTATGGAGTATAAATGACTTTAAAACAAATCTGCTTTCTGCTCTCTAGATTTTAAAACAAACACTTAAGAATGTTCTTAAAAAGACGGTCAAATCAAATGTGAACGTGAGCTAGCTGTTGTTAGCATCAGTTGACAACAACGCTCTACAAACAGCGTAGCAACATGTCCACAGATAAACCTGAACAGTTCTCTGTGTCTGACTGACTTCATGTAAACTAATGAGACTGAGCTGCTATAAACAGGAACATTAGCAGAGTGTTATTGTGGAGCTGGAAGGTGAACCATTGACCTGCTGTCGTACCTTTTCTGTCTAGAGACCATAAAGGATGGTCTGTGGATGGAGGTGGTACATGTTATTTCACAGAATAACTGACAACTGTGAGCTGACAGTGGAGTTGGACGTGTCAGGAAATCACTAAAGTCAGACGGATTTATCCTCTGGGGAACATGAATGTCTGAACAAAGCGCCATGACAATCCATCCAGACGCTGCGGAGGTGTTCCAGTCTGGATCACAGTGGTGGATCAGCATGGAATAAAACCAGTAACAGTTGTAATCCACGCTGGTTCCAGTCCCTAAAGATCCATGACTGACTGTCAGGTCGACGCCACGTTGTCTGATCCTGCCTGAGGACCCGACAGAACGAGTACAGTACAAACTCCAGGAAACAAGGCCAGAGAGAGAGAGGGAACAGAAACAGGGATTCATCCTCCTCTCAAGGACAGCTGTATCACCTGGGGGAGGACACGTCTGCGATTTTAATAAACTTCAAAAGGGACTCGGAGAGTGTGTGTGTGTGTGTGTGTGTGTGTGTGTGTGTGGAATAATAATCAGGCTGCAGTTTGCAAAGTAAAGTCTGACTGCAGCAGCATCAGGAGGTCAGAGGTCGTCGGTCTGGGGATTCAAGCTGACAACCTTAAAATCACAATCCCTGATCAGGAGCCCCAGCTCGCCCGGTGTGAATACAGGACTCTCTCTCTCTGTAACACAGGAAGCAGGTGTGTGTGTGTGTGTGTGTGTGTGTGTGTGTTGTAGAAGAAGGCCACAACAATCAGGTCAAGGACTGTGCAGCTGAGGAATCGAGTGCCTCTGGAGCAGAACTTCAACAACAGATCGTCTGCTGTGATAATAAACTGAGCTTCTATCTCTGAGAGGATGTTGGAGGGTTCAGACCTGGTTCGTGGGTTCAGGTTTAGGGTTCGGATTGGGCTACTGGAGAACGAATAAAAATATAGAAATTAACCAAATAATTTAAAGGAATTTTGGCGCTAAACAAACTGTCAGAACCTCGGTAAAAGCCTCGGCCACTGACCCAGCATGGCCGACCTGAACCCAACGTCCAACCTTTTCTTTTGCAGTTGTAACTTCCTCAACAACACAACACGAAACTGTATTTCTGTCAGACGTCATGAAGCCAGTGTATCTCTGTCCACTCCCCAGGGACAGAAACATCCTGTGGTTAAAGTTCAGCTTCAGATCATTTCAGCTCTGACTGACCACCTGCATTTACAGGTGAGTTTCACCAAACTACAGCTGGCTACAGTTTGTCACCTGTGGTTGGCCTGGCTGTGTGTCACTCAGAAAACAGTCAGCCAATCAAAGGAGAGGCTCAGACGGACACAAAATGCTCTGTTCTCACTAAAGCTGATGAGAGCAGATGTAAATCTATAGAGATGGTTTCTGGTTCATAAAACAATTGTTATGCAGGGTTTTCCATCTGTTGGTCGGACGTGAAAACATCTTCAGTCGACTACTTTCTCTCTGTTTCACGTCTCCGTCTCTTTTTCTAATGTTCTGACTCTGATCTTAAACCAGATGAAGGATTTTAGTCGTCAGACGTCTGGATCTTCAGTAATCAGAGAAACAAGCTGAGCTAACAGCTGCTCTCCACGTCCTGATCCTCACAGAGAAACTTCAGTTTTTAACCTGAAACTGTTTTTACTGGTTTTAATCAGCTGGTCTGTTTGTTGTGGAGAGGAGGAGACCTCTGTGGAGGATTCAGATCCTGAACCATCAACACTGAAGGAACCTGAACCTACAGATGAAACATGATGTTGCAACCAAACAAACTACTTCTATCTCCGACCTTCAGATAAAACACATGTAAAGTCCTGGATGTGTCTCAGTGAGATGTGGGACCATTGACTAACACCCACAGTGAGAAAGGTCAATGACGTCTTTAACGAGAAGAGATCTCAGTTAATAATTAAGGAACAGATTGGATCCATCCATCAGTCTGACTGCAGCTCAGCAGGCAGCAACTCACTGAGGTAAAGCTCTGTTAATACCCCCCAACACTCAGACAGCCTCTAAAGCTCCTGTGTGACTTCTCTTTCTTCTTATTCACCCTCTTCATCTTCCCTTAACATTTAAAAACATCTTTCTCCTCCTTTCGCTCCTCACTGAGCTGTCAATCATCCGCCAGACTGTGAGCAGTGGAGCGAAGAAACCTCCAAAACACACACACAGTAACACACACAGTAACACACCTTGTTATCCACCTGCCTGTGTGTCGTCTACCTTCTCTGCTGTATGAAGTGAAGCTGCAGCTGGAAACTGTAGATATTTAATGTTCTGGTTTCCTGTTGTGTTTCCTTCATGCTCTGTTACAAACAGTGACGCAGCTGTAAAGACAGAAAAACTCTGTCCGTCCAAAACTTTGCTAAAGAGCAAAATATCTTCACGACTGGACGGATTGAGAGGTTTGGTTCAGACATTCGTGGTCCCCAGAAGATGAACACTGATGGAGCTTTAGAGGAGCTGGAAGGTGAATGTGTTTCTCTGTTTCCAGTCTTTATGCTAAGCTAACCACCTCCTGTCAGTAGCATTGTGTTGGTCATGGTTAAAGGGAACCAGTGTTGAGTGTTTTCTGCATCGATGCAGTGACACATCATCATCGATTACAGCTTCCTGACACTGCTTGTTGATTTTGACGTTGATGACCTTGATTTCTGAAGCTCTTTTCTAAATAATAAAAAGGGAGTTCATATTTATCTGACTGCTTTTAATCACTGATGAAAGCAACACATCGTCATGCGTCGAGATATCAAATCAAATCATTGACAGGATAATTGTAATCAAATTAGTGTTGACTATAGGAAATAGAGGTGTTTATGTTAGTTGGACCAGTCTACTCAGTCTAATCAGGTCCAGTCTCATGTCTCTGGGTCAGTATGTTCAATGGACCTGATCATCAGCTCTGATCACAGGTTTAGTCACGATCACTAAGTTAATTCCATCAAAGGATGATCGTCAGCGATGTTTTTCTGCTCCTCACAGGTTGATGTCTGCAGCTCTTCTCTGACTTTACATTTGTTTTCGTATATTTGTTATATTTATGTTTGTATATGATACCATTTGTATAGATTTACCCCAAATTTCCAAATCATTTCCATTAATTCCCACGGTAAGTTTCTGGTAATTCTGCAGAAATTTTCTGCCCCTCTGCAACCCCATTCTTGAGTCCCCCCTCAGATCAGATTAATTTATGCACATCAGGTTTTCCACCAGTTTATTTTGGATTGAAGATCTCCACAGAGGAAATAAACTAGAAGTTGCACTTTGTTGGCTCAGTCATCCACTCTGAAGCTCTATAAAAACATTATACTGTGGAGGTGACTCGTCAGTTAACGTAGGTCACTTCAGGTGTTTGAACAGTCTTACGTTGAAATCTGTAGCATCAGACATTTCAGCTTCAGTTACAAGACATTCAGTAAACTGGAAACATGACTTTTGGAAAATTATTTCTGCCACATCCTGACACAGTCTGACAGCAGCTGCTGCTGCACAGTAAAAACTGTTGGATATTTGCTGCTCTGCTGCTTCTGCTCTAAGGAAAACAAACCTCAAACAGCATTCAGAATTAAATGGAATCATTTATTATTGTTGCAGCGGCCAATATAATTTTTCACGGGGAATATAAATAAGACAACAAACCGAAAGAAAAGAGGAGACGGTCTGAGAGACGAGCAGCACTGATCAGCACCATCACCAAACACTGATTTATCATCAACAGAGAAATGAGAGGCGACTTCATTCCCTCCCAGTGTATCACACACTGACACAAACAAGTGGCTTTACTGTATTTGTGTCAGAAAAATCCCTCAGCACCACCAGGAACCACATGTCTGGCAAAGAAGCTGTACTCCATTCCAGTCTCATACATTTCACAAATGTGTTTGTTGTCGTCTATCAAGTCACAAATCAGCTCATAAAATCAGACAGCTGGCAGGAAACACAACAACAAGCCATAAAAATGTGCTTTTGGCGCAATCCTCGGGACAGATGCTCCCTCCCTCATGATGCCAAACATGATATGTTTGGAAGATGTTTAATCAGCTGTGACTCAGTCAAATTATCTGTGTTAAAGTCTGAACACACTTAATCAAAAAGCTGCAGACCAGTATCAGTTTGTCTAAAACTGTGGATAAAGACTCTACAACTGGATAAATACCAAAGGGACTAAGCTTTGGTTGTCCCAGTCTGAAGACCATAGAGACTGAGCCCTAACTGTCCCAGAGTTCAGGCTAAAAACTGGATGTTTATGAGTATTGTTCATCTAAAATGAATCTGCTGGAGACTTAAGTTAATGTTGATTTTAACAGGAAGTTTTATTCAGTAAAAACAAGTGTTCATTTCTGTGTTGGCACTTTTATAATGTCTTAATCTATAATTAACTCACAACTAATCACAATTAACTCACACTTTACAAATCAAACACCTTAAAATAACAAATTAAAACAAACTTTAGCTGCAGCTCTGACTGAACAAATCACATTTATTCATTTAAACTAAATGTGCTATAAAGTTGAATTCAGACATAATTTAAACGTAACTACATTTCAGTGGAGGGTTTAGTGACTGTGGTGTAAATCATCTTATTCTCAGGAGACGAACATTAGCTGGACTCATCCTGTGATTTCTAATCATGTCAGAGATCATCATATCAATCTCTTTAAATTAAAAAATTCTTCCATAAAATGACCAAACACATTTCAGACAGAGGTCACACAGACATCATCTGTCAGTACTAATCAGAGTGAATCAATATCCCATTTAACTGGCTTTATAATTAGTTGCTTTTGAGGAATCCTTGACTTTATCGTGCTTTTCTCTTTAATGGAAATTATTTAACAACATTTTATCCGCTCACTGTGAAAATCGCTCATACTTTTTAAAAATGAATGTTAATAATTTGGATTTGGACAGTAAATGTGACTTGAATACAGACTTTCATTTTGCTGCATGAACAAAAGACATAGAGGATAAGTAATAATAAAGTGGGCATTTAAATTGTAACCTTACTGGCTGTACATAATCTGTGACTGTGTCTTATAGCCTCAAGGGAAAAGATGATGATTTTCTTTTTCTCAGGAAAATCGAGGAAAGAAATCAAGGGAATTGAAATTCTAATAAAAGATTAGATGAAAAATAAATAAATTGGTACATTATTCATTGACAGATATATGAGTGCTACCAGAACAAAAGTAGATTTAACAGGACAGATGTTATTTGTAAAATAAATCGAGCTCAGAGAAACAACAAGCTGATATAAAAGCACCCGACCAGGAGACAGCGGCTTTAGATCCCACCTCACAAACACCAGATCCCACTGATACCAGCAGCAAATACAGTTCCTCCATCAAAACACCTAAAACCCTCCAACCAGCAGCCTGGAAAAACAAGAAGGAACCTCCCCACAGCTCCGTCCGTCTGCTTCAAACGCACGAAACCAAACGCACCCAAACCCAGAGGGAGGCAGAGGCAGCAAGAAAACCCCAAAACCCAGAGAAAGACCGACTGGAGAGAGAGCCAGAAGGAATAAGAAATGAAAACAAAAAGAAATCCTCCACTCTGTGCTGTAACAGGCCGCTGGTTCAAACAAGCCCTGCAAAGACAGAAACACACACATTAACACAGTGCTGCACTGACCTGCACTAACCTGTCTGCAACAGCAAAACACACACATGCATCAAGATAAACTGAGATAAAATGAGATAATCAGAGAGAAACCAAAACACTCTGAAACTAAACACTTAGATACAATGAGATGCAATGAGACACACTGAGATTCTTTAACATAAACTGAAATAAGTAAAGAGATACTTTCAGATACTGATGGATGGATCAATGTAACAAGATACTGAGATACTCTAATGGAAAATGAGATACTTTAAAATACGAAGAGATAGAATATGATACTGAAATAAACAGAGATGCTTTCAGATCCTGATGAAGATACTGAGATACCCCGACATACTCTGAGGAAAACTTCAATAATCTGAGATTCTTTAGAGATAAACTGAGATAAACTGAGATATTTTGAGATAAACTGAGATATTTTGAGATAAACTGAGATATTTTGAGATAAACTGAGATATTTTGAGATACCCATGTGTATATCAGTCTGTTCATATTCTGCAGGTTTAGAAACTTGTGTGGTTTGAACCTGAGACATGTAACGACTGATTCAGAGGCTGGTTCAGATATAAATCCAGAAAATGCTGACATCTGAGCCAAGCTAACGCTAACTCAGACAGCACGTAGACTGTCCTGTTACTACACCACTGCTGCTGAAGTGCCTTGGAGCATGACACTGAACCACCAAACAAGGGAAATGACAAATGGCTCTGATTTCCTTCAACCAGCTCATCAGGAAAAGAGCTTTGTGATTCAGTAAACACACAGCGATGGAGGAAGGTGCCGTCACGGCTGTTTAACGCTCTAATGGACCAATGGATTTGAATTAAACAAAGACACAACCTGCTCATAATAATGAGAGGAACAATGAGGGAAGGACAGAGACACAGTCCAACACTGCAGCTCTGATTCTGTCCACTACGGTCAACGAATCCAATGTTCAGACTCAAACCAACAGGGTGTTCGTCCGTCTTTCAACACTTCCTGTCTGTGGCTCTCAGCCCGAAGCCCATTGGTTCCTACTGAAGATGTAAAACTTTAAAACACCTCACAAACATAAAGAAAACAGCTGCTCGTTGTAGTTTTTAACTGAACAAACAGGAGGAGACAGAGTTGTTGTTGTTGTTGTTGTTGTTGTTGGGGACTATTTTCAGCGGCGGATTAATCCACAGTTGGTGTGTTTTAAAGAAAAAAAAGAATTGTCATCCTCTGATTGGACAAGTTATCAACCATCTACCTCTATATGGAGCTGCTGTAATGCTTGTTCACACACCTGATAAAGTCTGTAAATTCTTTGTTTTGACTGACCTTCCACATTATTTCCTTGTTTTTACTCTGATAAAAACCCTAACGAGGAGGAAGTTCATCTCTGTAGCAGCTAATACTTTAATTTCATAACTGCATCAGCTTCTCTTAGAAATGTGTTTAGAATATGCAGCAGAATATCACCAAACTGGTAGGAAATTCTGAAAAAAGTTTGTAGGATTAGCTGGAAAATACAGGAGTCATAACATGAAGTGTTACTGATGAACCAGTAGATATATCCATCTACCAGACAGATCGAAAACCTTAGATGAGGTGATTGTGAGATGATCTGAGGCTGAAACCTCTTCATCACTGTCACTTCAGAGTTTTATGGTTCGAACGCTGCCAAAGAGAAACTGAGTGAGTTTGGACGGAGCTGAAAAACTGACACCAATTATACAGACACTGACTGAGATCTGGCAGAAGAGCAATGCATCAACACACACACACACACACACACACACACACACACACACACACAGGAAGCAGCTTGTGTGTGTGTTTACCAACCAACAAACGTCTCTCTCTCTCCTCCAACATGGCAGATGGTCACGTTCAGTCTGTCTGAAGCTGAGTGAGTCAACACACACACACACACACACACACACACACACACACACACACACACACACACACAAAGCAAATAATCCTCCTCAGTTTGCAGTCCAACAGTGATGATGTGTTTCTGTAGTCCAACCTGAAGTTAGCATCACTCTGGTTCCTCCACAAAAAGCCAATGGGATTTTTTCATTGTGTTTTGGATTATTCCAGAAAATAAACTGAGACCGACTAACGTTTCTGATCCTTCAGGTTTAGTTCATCAGTCCTCAGTCCTCAGTCTTTAGTGTTCAGTCCTCAGGACCAGCACCAGATTCATGTCTACAGTCCCGGTCTCTGAGCTCTTCTACAAAAGCCTTTCTTCTTAGAAAGTTAGTGAGAGTTTGAAAGAGCGTGAGTAGAAACACAACGAGGCTGTAAAGGTGGACTGGTGAGTAGATGGGTTTTCATGTTCAGAATGTGATGAAGGAAAATATAAATATCAGATCTGATCCTGGACTGGAACAAAGTAAAGAAATTCCTCCTGTGTATTTTAGAAAAAGGTCGACAGGTTCTAAGGAGCTGAGCTCAGTGGAGTAAAACTGAGGAAGAGACGGAGGAACAGACTGAACCTGAACTAAATATTAAAGAGGAGAAAGAAGAGGATGGAAACACACTGTGCTGGATCAGGAGGCAGAGATCCATCACTCTGTACATGGAGGGTTAAACACTGTGTGTGTGCAGCAGCTAAAGTTTTACTCTTCGCTCTGCGAGAGTCTCGATGAACAGGTTTCCTGCAGATACAGCAGGTGGTTTATCAGGGATCATCAGGCAGTAACGTAATGAACTGAATAAACAACATCTGTGAATTGCTGAGGAGCAGAGAAGTGTAGGGGACAGCAGTAAGTGCAGCATCTAACTATAATCTGCATGTGAGGCATTAAGGAAACATCTGTAAATTCCTGTGTCTGCTGACACTGGAATACGTAAGGTGTTTGATAAATTGTTGTGTCTACTGATACAGTCTGCATGTGAGGCATTTGAGGGACATCTGTAAACTGTAGTGTCTACCAATAGCCTGCAAGTGAGGCGTTTATGAAACATTGGTAAATTTCAGTGTCTTTTGATACAGTTTGCATCCACACATGATCAAACTGTGGGTTTATTGTAAACCCAGAGAAAAGTGTCAATGTGACACAAAGACATGTCTGATGTTAGCGACACAATCAGGGTGTAAAACCTAAAACTGATCATTGTTGTGTTTTCGTTCTTTTAGAATCAGCTCAGCTCCATCTCTACAACCTGCTGACAGCTGCATGTGTGTGTGTGTTACTGACCTTTGGCCTGCTCCAGGTCAGAGGTCAGCTCATGCTCCTGTTGGCTGGGGGGTCTGTAAGGTGGGGGCTGTCTCAGAGGAGGTGGGTTTACTCCTGGATTCTGCAGAGAAACAAACAGTTTTAGTGAGGTGTTGGTGTCTCAGTCGTCCTCTGTGCTGAGGCTGTGCTGCCCCCTGCTGGACTCTACAGGACTCTACAGGACTCTACAGGACCCTACAGGACTCTACAGGACCCTACAGGACTCTACAGGACTCTCAGTCTGACGTTACTGAACAGACCAGACTTCAGACCCAGTGTCAGACCAGGTTTGTTGGTGATACATATAAAGACAAAGACAGAGGAGGAGATGTTACGTCCATCTTCTGTTCTTACCGGAGACTCTGTCCTCTTTGCTTTGTGTTTGTTGTAGCTGGGAGCTGTGAGAGAGACAGGCTGAAACACACACACACACACACACACTGTGAGACTTCAGTATGAACCATGTTTACAGTATGTGTTTGTATTTACAGACGATATGTATCTTACAGAGTCCTGGAGGAGAAATCAGTTCTGAAGGTTAACAGATATACTTTAGTAAAATCCTGAGAAAGTTTCTCCAGAAACTTTTGTGAGATCTCTCAAAAGTACATCTTGTTTTTTTCACCTTCAGATTTTTTTTCCTCCATGTCCCTTCCAGGGCTCCGTAGTATCTAGATGATTTTTTAAAATTAAACTAAACACATCCACCTACCTACTCTACCACTCTCACGTATATCTACACTCTCCTTCATCCATTCATATCATAATCACAGACATTATCTAGATATGATTCTGATTACATTTACACATGCGTTATCGCATTCAGCCAATCAGATCACAGCCCGTCCTCAGTGCGTTTCAGTTCTACTCAGAAGTCTGAATTTCAGAGTTCCTAGTCTGAAGTTTGAACCTGAACGCCCCCTGACTCTGAGGTGTTCTTCAGGTGGAGCACATTAGTTCTGAAAGACTTCCTGTGAGCGTCCATGTTTTTCACTCCCAGTTCTGACCTCACCTGTACTTTCATGTGGTCCAGAATATTTTAACAGCAGGTGTAAATGTGTGTGTGAGCTGATCTGATCTGTTTTCAGAGTGAAATTTGACTTTGATGTGAAAATGGAAAAAGTTAAAATTGTATTCATGGATGTTCAGACAGCTCTGATACTGAAGTTAAAGGCAGGAGCCTTTGGTTTAGTCTTTGTCCTGTTCCTTCCTGTGTGAATGTGGTTTTATTCTGTGTGTGTGTTTGTACCCGAGGCGTCGCAGACAGACTCTGGACGATGAAGACGACGGGGCTCGGAGCTGATTTAATGGCACTGACCGCCTCCTCGTGACTCGCAGCTCGGAGGTCGACACCTGACACCTGCAGAAACACATCGTGACTTACAGACAAAGACCTCACCCCGCCTTCTAAGACTGCAACGCTGCAGGAATTAGACCGAGCCCCACCTCCAGGATCTTGTCCCCGGTCTTCAGACACCGAGTCTTGGCGGCGGGACTGTTTGGTAAAACCTGTTTGATGAAGATTCCCTTCAGCTCCTCTCCGTTCCTCAGGCGCTTGATGACGTGACGACCGCCCACGATGCTCAGACCCAGAGACTGATCCTCCTCCGCCCACACTTCCACCCTGCAGGAGAGACGCTTTATTACCCCTGAAGACTCTAAAGGGAAACAAACTGGACGCATGGTTTTCCTAAAACAAGTCTTAACTGACCCAGAATTAGTTGTGAATTTGAGGTCTTGAGGGAAGGTCTTGCATAAAAACATCCAACAAGAGTCTGTCAAACCAGACTTCATCCACACTTTATTCTAAAACTAACTGAAAGGTGGCGTTTACCTTTTACCAGCTGTTCTCACAATCAGACATTTCAAACTCACTGTGGAAAACCTGCACAGCTGTTCTGTGTTTTTCATTTAAAAAATCTGACCCTCAACATGTCAGACTGTTGTAAACCTGTGGGCCTGTACACACTCAACCAAACACGTTGGTCTGAACATTTTATCGAGAACCACGGACTAAGAATGAAAAACTCGAGGCACCACATCACCAGCAGAGAGAAAAGAGGCGACATATGAAGGATAAAAAATATGATCTTTAAGGTTTTTACTTCTCCTGAACTAAACTGATGAGCTGCTTCTATCTGGACATTCAAACTATAGTGTTGGTGCACAGACAGAAAACATGAAATAAAGTCAATCACCAAAAACCTGCTACACAACCCTGGAGTTTTAAAACTAAAACACATCAGTGAGGATGAAGCCTCAGAGTTTTACCTGCGGGGGGGTCCCCAGTGACTGAAGGCCGGAGTCTCCTCTCCCTCCCCCTCCTCTCTCTCAGGGAGCTCACTGTGGACAGAGTTAGCTGTTAGCTGTTAGCTGTTAGCAGCAGGTTTTAACTGACTGCAGGTGGAGCAGGTCTCCTACCTGTGGCCTCCTCTGATTGGCAGAGAGGCTCCTCCCTGGCTCCGCCTCTTCCTCCTCTGCTGCATGTCAATCATCCTGATGGACCTGCACAGGAGGAGACGACAGTTCCTATCAGAGATTAAACTTTGAGATGAATCTTTCTTCAGACTCCACCCTCATTAAAAGTCTGAGTAACAGCTCGTTAACACCGTTACTGATGGAGTCAATCTGTGAAAACATCAACTGCTGCAACAAAACTGACCAGCAGAGGGCGACACAGGACAGATGTTTGATACAACACCTGGAGGAGACGAAGGAGAAGAAGAATAAAAAGAAGAAAAGAAGGAGGACACCATGAAGAGTAAGAAGAAATGAAAGAGGAGGAGGAATGAGAAGAAAGGGAAAAAGGTGAGGAAAAGGAGGAAGAGGAAAAAGAGGAGGAGGAGGATGGAGAGGAGGTGCAGCAGATACTGACTCTGTGTCGGTGTCGGTCAGAGTGAGTTCAGAGTCTGCTTCACTGTCTCTGGACTCTGGAAGACCTACACACACACACACACAGCAGAGGGCAGAGGTCAGAGGTCAGAGGTCAGAGTTCATGCTGACGCCATCTCCTGCTCTGTGACTCTTTTCTAAAATAAAGGTTTAAAGTTTAAACACCAGCTGTGATCTGAGAGTTTTCAGACTGTGACTGATACCGGAGCTTTCAGCCTCATCACACGGCCTTCTTCACTGAAGCTGAGAAGCTGCAGATTTTTGATTTTTTAATATTTAAACCAGATAATGTTTCTCCAGAACCAAAGATTAAATGTTAAATGATTAAATATATGAACGACCACTGCACTTTGTTTAAACTTTCTATATGTGTTGTGTTAAAGTATTTTAAAACCAGATGCAGTGATAAATTTCTTCTCTCAGTACAAACTGTTATTTTAGAAGTGGTAATAAAGACTCAGACTCTGTCTCACCCAGGATCAGATTTCCTACAGAAACGATGCTCTCTCTCTCTGATCTCTGCAGGTCGTCGTCTTCGCTCTGCTCCTCCTGTTCTCTCGTCTCCAGCTCTGACAGAAGAAATCACTCAGATCAACAACAACACTGCACGTCAGGGGTTATACAAATAACATCACAACATTTACTGAAAACAAAAACTCCACACTCACCTCCTCTGCTCCGGCCCGGCTGGAGGAGGAGAGCTTCCACTCCTCCCACGACGGAGGAGGTTTCCTGGGGAGAGAGCTCATCCTCTCCTCCTCTCTCTCCTCTGTCTTCACCTCCTCCACCTCCTCGTCCACAGCCATCTCCCTGCCCTCCTCTCCAGGCAGGGGGTCAGAGGTCAGAGAGGAGGTGGTGTAGCGAGGCAGACCTCCATCCAGGATCAGCTCCGGCTCCTCCTCCTCCTCCTCTCCTTGTCGAAGGTCTTCAGGCAAGATGGAGCCGTCACCGAAACCCTGAGACACAAACAAACAATACAGCATTAACCAACAGTTAGAAGGTCAAAGGTCAAGGGTCAAAGTAACTGAAACAAATGTCAGAGTTACAGAAACATCACTTTATATCAATACCAGACTCCACTGACAAAAACATGAATTTTGCCTCCATCTGTTAGTGTGTCTGTGTTACTGTGTGGTACTTTTACTTCAGTAAAGTATCTGATTACTTCTTCCACCACTGAAAGTCACACAGTGACACAGACACACTAACAGATGGAGGCAGTGGTATTCCAGCAGCTCCTGGTTAAATCCCTGTTTTTGTCAATGGAGTCTGGTAGAGAGATATAGAGATGTTTCTGGTTAAACTAACTGACTCTTTAATAAAAAGCTCTGTCTCTGGAGGAATCCTATCATCATGCTGTCAGACACCTGTATGTCTGATATCACTGAATCAAAAAAGAGACTTTGAGAGATTTAAACCAAACTGGAAACAAGTCAAAAGGACTGAATAAAACACTCTGGATCTTGCTCTCTATATTCTTTGGTCACCTCTGCACCTGTGCGACAGGTAAATCAAGAGAATGGACTCAGTAAATCAGTAAAACTTTGAGCCGTTTGCCTTCGGCTCGTCTCCTCGCTGAAGAAACCGCAGCTCGCACTAAATCTAAGACTCGACTTACTTTGAACATTAGCCTTTATCTCTGAACACATAAAGGTTTTCTCCAACTCCCCAAAGAGCCTTCCTCAGCAGATACTGAGGGGGTATCCTGTTCTTAACATTACGATGCAGACATTAGCCCGCGCTGGGAAATATTAATGACAACACTTAGGCTAATTTCCATCGACGAAGCCTCATCTTCAAGGACTCTGTTCCTCTTCTTTTAATTTGGGCCTGGGAAGCCGGCCCATCACAGCCATATAATGGAGGTGAGGAGCAGACGGCGGCAGCAGCAGAGAGCTCATAACGCTAACAGGATGTTCTGCAGACTGATGTGTATTGGCCGTGACTGCCTGGCCTCATATTCATAAGATTTAAAGACGTTGTCATTTAATATCTCTGCCATTAGACGATGAGGACAGTTGAGATGACGAGTCGGCTGGTTCAGACTTTCTGCAGCGTCTCAGGAGGCTGCAGAGACGTTCAGGTTCAAACTGGACCCAAGGATTCTGGTTCATAGATCTAGATTCCACTGCTAAATGCTGTGATTTAATGTTTTTTTGATGACTGCACATGTGGAATCTAATGTCCAACTCTTAGGTTAATAAATGATAATTGATGAACAGCTGTGCCTGGTCACGGTCTAGATCCCATTTCCACATGTGATCAGGAAATGATGATGTTAATGCTTTAGTCTGAGTTCAAAACACTGAAAAATATCCAGTTTTACTTCCCAGATTTCTTCTAATCTTTTGTTTTGTTCGACCAACAGTACAAAGCTTCTGTCCATTTATTTATTGTTTTTCTCAAAGTTTTGACACATTTTTTAGAAAGAAATAAAAATAAACCAGGCCATGTTGTGTTAAGGTCGCCTGACTCTATCTCTATATCTCAAGCTAAAATCAAAATAAGAGCTCCAGACTAGGAAAAACAAAGAAAGCATCAGAAGATCACGAGGGACCAGTATGTCATAAAAGACCCGGGTCTATGACTGACTGATGGAGGACCACCTCCAGGAGGTTAAATACCTGGGACTCCCCAACAAGTCTCTAGAACTGAGGAAGCCTTTCGGATGAGAGATGAAACGTCTTCAGGAAAACTAAAAAGAAGTCCAGCTGCCTTCAACATTAGCACTTCAGACTGATGGGGAGCTCTTGAGCCAGTGACAATGCTAGCAGGCTAAGCTAACCTAATCAGAAAGGTCACTGAACAGTGACAGGAATAAACCTCCATGTCCATCATCATGTCCACTTCCTCGGCTGTTTCTGACTGTACACTCGCTGGAGCCTGGATGACTGAAAATATTCAGACCATCAGAGGAAACACATCTCTGAATCCTCATTTTCAAAGCTCTTTGCTAAATACTTGACGAGGAGGTTACAGGAGGAGACAGAACTGCCTTTAAAAGGCACCACAGAAGAAGAAGAAGAGAACCAACACAGCAGATTAAACTGTTGGATGGCTTCAAAATGGAGACTAAACTTAGCGGTTTTTAGAGGCTAGCTGAAGGCGTGAAAGCTCTTTATTTCCTGGTTGATCTACATTCCAGCTCTCACCGATGAGCTCTGTAGGTGGTCCAGGTGTCCATCAGTACACCGCCTGGACACCTCCCTTCAGAAGATGGACAGAACCAGAGGGGATTTTACTGTATATCCCATCTGGCCTGGGAACACCTCAGGATCCCAGAGCTGGACCCAGACCAGGGGAAGCAGCAGAAAACTTGATGGATCAATCAGAGTTTATGTCTTAGTCCGTAACTCTAAAACCTCAGTTTACAGTTCTCCTGTACTCTGTACCTTATTTCAGCCAAGTGTCAGGTCAGATTGACAGATGAGAGGACAGATTCTGTAACAACAGATGACGTTTCAGTCTAAAGAATCAGCCGGTCATCTGTGTTATTGTGTTGTGGTGGTCCCAGCTCTACCTAGGCGCCGTTTGCTGACTGTAAAGCTTGTTGTTTTTCCTCCTGCACTCATGTTTTAATCAGTTTGATCTGTGGTCACAGCAGCTCTTTATCTGCACAAAGCAGATCAGAATAATGTGATGACAGCCTCTAACTACAGCGGCAGCCCGTCTTCTAACGTGTGACCTCTAAAAGTTAACGAGGTGTGGATGTGTAACGGGGGTCTCTCTCTGGTCAGCGGGCTGGCGTGACAGAGAACGATCGGGCGGTGAAGTGACAGCGCCGACCCGGCTGTCTTTATGGAAACCCATCAGAGACCTGTGGGCTGTGAAAAACCCTCTTCAGCCAAATGGGCTGCATATAAAACAGGAAATAAAACAGCAGCACAGAGGACGGGCCGCGGCAGATACAGCACGGAGGACAGAAAGTAACACGGCAGAACACAACAGAGTACAGTAGAGCTCAGCAGAGTACAGTAGAGCTCAGCTGAAGACACTACAGACGAGGAGTATTGATGATGGTGGAACAACAGTGAAGTCCAATAAGATGTTTGTTTGAATCCTTTTTTCCAGTCCTGCTCAAAGTCCTTGTGATCACCTGCAGAGATCTACATGATCAGAGATCTGCTGCAGCCCTGTGTTATCAGCAGGTCTCTACAGTCTGATCAGGGTTTGCTGGTTGCTCCTAGAACGAGATTAAAACTAAAGGTGAATTTGCATTTGAAGTTGTGGCTCCTAAACTTTGGAGCTCTCTCCCCTTGGATTTAAGATGTGTGTTTTAACGCCTGTATGTCTGTTTTTATCTCCTCTGAGAGACACTTTGTGACGTCTCAGCTCTTAAAAGCTGCTGTAAAAGTGAAGTAGACTCTAGTTAGACTCAGGTTTATAGGTCGTTTTAAATTTGTTTGCAGAACTTATTGTGTTGTAAAATTATCACCTCAATGCACAGGATGTGCAGAATGACACAGTGACCTGAGTGCACAGGTTATTTCCACAGAATAATAGTTTGCACAGAAATTATAATGTTTAATGATGATGATAAAGTGTGTGCAGAGAACATGGCTGTTGATAAGAATCTTGTGTGATAAGGAAGAAGCTTTTATCTCCTGAGCTTATTATCACATTAACAGACATGTTCAGTTCAAGAGATAAGAATCTTACTAAGTCAGGATTTTAAAAACCTGAGTGCAAGGGTTAAAAAATAATCTATTTTAGGCTAAATAATATTATGGCCTGAAAATTCTGGATTCTGATTGGTGGAAAGGTGTGGATTAACACCTGTGATGTAGATGTTTGAATTAAACTGTAGCAACAGTTGAGCCTCAGATAAAGAGCTTGGAGCTACGGTTATTTCTGTAACCATTAGACAGCCACGGTGATAGCCTGAGTCTGAGGGAAAGGAGAAAAGATCGGAGAGGAAATATGATGATATATGATATTTAGAATAACAAAACAAGATCAAAGTGAATTGTGTGTAAATTATGAATATTTCTAGTTTAATTATTTACAGTGATTGTTGGGAAGCAGCTGTGGGATAAGTGTGATAAAACCCTCTAAACCTCAGCTGGTTCATGTCGTCCATTACAGTCATGGATCACACAACTTGTTGGATTTTATCCCAAACATAGTGCACAATTTTTGAGCTTTGGCACAAGATAGTTTGCATGTGGAGAAATGAATATCTTATGTGGACAAAAGAAAAGAAATCCTCTGAGAGGTCAGAGACTTCAGATAAAAACACAACACACTGAAAACTGAGACGATAACAGAGTGACTCAGTACATCTGTGTGGATTTTTGAAACCTGTTTTCAGAAAGTAGATTTAGTAGAATCAAATAAAAACCTAAAAGTAATAGTTACAATTAGCAGTTAATAATTGTTGCTGCAGATTTCCACCTTCACTCAGAGTTTAATAAACTGTAGCTCATCTCATCAGTACTGCAGTAGTATTTACTGTGGGTACTGCAGTACTGAGTGTACTGATGCTGGAGTGTCCTCAGAGTACCCCCCAACCCCTCTCCACCCCCCGACTCACTTAAGAGAGAGATGCTGCTGGTTGAGCTGATAGAGCACTTTATACCATCCACCATCCAGCTGAGTCAGCAGCTTCACAGAGACAGAGAGGAGGAGGAGGGAGAGGAGAGGGTGAAAGAAGGTGAAAGAGAGGAGAGAAGAAGATAAAAGAGGAGAGGGAAAAGACAGAGGAGAAGGGGAGAAGGAGAGATGATGGAGGGGAGGGAGGGAAGGAGGTGAAAGAGAGAGGAGAGATGAAGAAGAGAATATGGAAGATAAAACACGAAGCTTCTCAAACGGGAAAACATGGCTTCCTGAAGAGAAGCGTGTCTGTTGTGACCTGCAGAACAAACACTGATTTATCACCACAAAGACTCAGATTTCAGTCTCCTCTCTCCGACTGCTCACGCACTGAAAATACTCAACAGATTTCTGCTGAGATTCATGGACTCTGAAGAAGAACTCATTAGTTTCTGTTGCAGAAAACAGAACCAGACGTTTACAGAGAAAAACGTGGCTAAAACTTCCTGAATGTTGAAGCACAGAGCTTCATTTTTTCAGTGAAAGCACTGGTCCAACACTTAACACCATCTACATACTGTATGCTGCCATCATTTCCACCTACACAGAGTTAAATTTTCACTTCTTTAGGTGTGGCATGTTCTTATTTAATTTAGATTTGTCTTCAGTAAATCAACAAAGTTTACCAAGATCAGCCACCAACAAATCTCCTGTTTTAAAGTGAACGTGGCCCTGGAGGTCGAGTCAGTCTGTAACGGAGGAAAACTCAACAGTGTATTGACACAGCAGATATTATTGGCTGGTTTTAGCTCATCACAGTTATACATCCAGTGTATACAAGTTGGCTGATAAGTAACAATAAGACTACAGCTCAAACTGCGGCTCTGAGAATTAATCGAAATATTGTGAAAATTGAAGTTTGGCCAAGTGCTACAGCCAATTCTCAGGAGCGGCAGTTTTGTTTTTTTTTTTTTTTTTTTGCTAAAAGGTAAAATGTGTCACAACATTATAAATTCTAAATGAAGCATTGTGTTGTTATCTGGCCTATAAATCACCCTCCAGATGTGAGTGAACAGACTAATACTGTGGTACATCACAACATCTGCCAAAATAATCACAATCTGATTTGTATTGCATGTTCTTCAGTCCTGGTTCAAAAATGTTTAAGATATGTTTAAGGTCTTTTAGAAACAGTTTGTCCAACACAGAGAAGTGAGGAGTTTATTTTTCTGGTCGGCTTCGTGCTTCAGACACACGGCAACTAAAACCTAAGGCACTCTTCTGGCAAAAACATTAAAGGGCCTTTATTCAGATATTCAGCTATTTCACGATGAAATCCATGAAATCAAGGACACATACATGTTAACAAAGCTGAGTAACAACACATGGCAGCACAAACAGCCTTCTTCAAGGTGCATTCAAGGCCTTTTAACTTTTTTGCCAGAAGAGCCTTGGATTTTTTTTTTACTTTTGTGTTTCCCACCACAGATCACCTTCACCATACTTTGTCTTCTGAAACTAATTTTTTCTCTGAACATTCGACATTTAACTTGTTTTCTTTCCTGTGTCTCCACAATTAAACTATGAAATGAAGGCCAAAAATTATCTTAGAAAAATGTCATACTCAGTAAAAACTGTGTTTTTACTAAACAAATTTACAATCTCCTCATCAAAAAGGATCATTTATGTTGAGTGTTTATGCAGAAAAACGATATATCATCAGATCATCAGGTATCAGATTTAAATCCTCCTCAAAAATCCAGAATTGTTCAGGATCAGCTGCACAAGCTTCGTAGACTAACGACCAAAACACTTCCTGACTCTCTTATCTTATTCTAATCCTTCATCTCAGTCAGTGTCCAGTTCATTAGGAACCCTGGGACCGAGTCAGCAGTCCTGTAATGTTTTAATGTTCAGTTCCTGTTTCAGAGAGGTGTTAATTCAACTCTACATATCATACTAGGTGTTTCTAATATTTTGTCCACCCTACCTACATTAGTCTACAAACACAACAAGTTGTATTTGTCATATCAGTGGTCGTCTTCCATCAGTTATCTGTTTTTTCTCTCCTGTTGTTTTACAGCAGTGTAAATTCACCCTGAACCTGTTGGAGGTTTGGAGATAAATCCACTCTGCAGCCGTTCCTCTTCACTCCCGTCACGCTCCTACATATTTATTTACATTTATTTATTTCTCCCATTTATTTTTCTTTATAGTCAAACACTCTGGCAGCGCTGTTCATCTGATATCCTCACCAATAAAACAAACTGAAGAGAGGAGATAAAGAGAGAGAGAGATGAGAGATTTAAGAGTGGAGGATGTAGGAGGAGAAAGAGGGAGGAGCAGGGGAGCAGAGGAGTCAGGGAGTGAATGATGTGATAGAGGAGAAAATCTTAATGGTCCAATTAGTGTGGATGGACTTGATTAACATCTCAGAGAAAGAGAGAGAGAGAGGAATGGAGACAGATGACCACAGTCTCTGGGTAAAGATGGTGTCTGGATATAAATGTCCTCAAATCAACTTTATTTAAACTGTCGCCAAAGGTATTTACAGTGTCTACAACATACCTCTATATCCTGGAAAAACTCATCCTGAGAAAACCTGAGCTAGTTCCATTCATGATGAAGACCATGAAATACAGGTGAGAGCTCTGAAGAAGCTCGTTCACCTTTGGTTGAGACTACTTTGTCACATACACTGAACCCAACACCAACATTAGATCCGTGTTGTTATTGTTCCAGAAACGTGGGCATTAATCTGGTCCTTAGTCTACAGGTGAGTGTGTTACCTTCGGTACGGACAGGTGAATGTTGTTGAGAGACACCTGGCTGCTGTCCTCGCTCCTCCTCTCTGGTCCCTCCACCTGCACCAACAGGACACAGATCAGAGTTAATTCAACACATGAAGCTGGAGGTTCAACTCCTCTGCTGCTCAGGTTCAGTCACGGTCTCTGATCTCCCTGGTAGGATAAAACCTCCATCATATGTGTTCCCCGTCCCAACTAGTTGACCACATGTCTTAAAGTACAGCTGGAATGTCTGGACCCGAAACTACAGGACCATAGCTACAACGAAAAGGTTGGACTATAATGGACCGAACACTACTGGGTCTGGACCTAAAACTAGAAGTTTGTGACCAACAGCTAGAAATTCTGGACCTATATGGATTCTATCAACAACTAGGCGTTTTGGACCCAAACCTAGAAGATCTGGACCTAACACCCAAAGGTCAGGATACACTATTTGTGGTTTTATGTCCAGACCTTCTTAATTTGGGTCCAAACCTTCAAACTCTGGACCTAAAACTAGAAGGTCTGGACCAACATCCTTGAAGTCCCAAACAAAGACGTAGAAGGTTTAGGTCTTAAACATACAATTATAAGACCTGGACCTGAAACTAGAAGGTCTAGACATACCACCAAAGGCTTCCGGATACCCAGACGGACTGTTCCAGGTGGGGCAGACTTCAAGACCTCCACAGCCTGGGCCAGGGTGAGCAGGTCCAGCTGGGTCTGGTTGACAGAAACCAGCTGGTCTCCAGGAAGGAGTCCACCGTGACGCTCAGCTGAACCACCAGGAACCAGAGAACGAATCACCATCACACAGCGACCGGGATCTAATGGATCCTGAACAGATGAAGAACATTGTATTTATTAGGTGGAGGCTTTTAAGTAAGTCCAACAAAACAACCATCGTTTCCTACAGGTGGACAGTCCTGAACTATGTCACCAACAGACACATACCACATTAAGCTATGGCCACTGAGGGGAATATTCAAACCCAAGTCCAAAGACCAAATGTTAATATTCTAGACTGTACAAACATATAGAGAGTTTAATAAACAACAGGCGTGTGTGATGAGTGGATGACCCATGGTTCATCAGGGTTGAAGATCCAGGGATCTTTGGCGATATAGTGACAAAGCATTTACACAACAAATATAATCTGAACAATGTTGACAATCGAGACAAAGAAAAAGAAAAAGAGAGCAAGAAACAGATTTAAATGAGGGAGAAAAGTCAGAATCAATAAAAAATACTAAAATTAAAAATAAACAACTAGTCTTAGATTATGACCTCTGCTCCTCCCATCACTCCACCAACAAAGGAAAAGCAGGGAGAGAGAGGAAGAGGACATACTCTTCTTCATCATCCAGAGGGTAGATCTCAGGCAGAGCAGCAGAGAGACAGGCAGGGGGAGACAGAGACCAGAAAAATGACAGATAATCCATTTACAACAACACACAACAACACACATACAAACATGCAGAGGAAGAAAATCCTTCACTTTCTAATCATCCAATTTAGCAGCAACCAACTGCACAGAGGGGGTCAAAGATCAAAGCTCCTAAACAAGACATGGAGGAATCAGAGATGTGGAAGGAGGAGGAAACTACAGGACAGGAGGCGACTTCAGAGGGCGAATTTAAATGGTGAAACTGAAACCTGTGAGTGCACAACAGCAGTTTTCCTGTCTGTCGAACAGCTGGAGACATGGAGAGTTTCATGACTTTAAAACAGCGACTGGAACATGTGAAGACACAGTTTCCTGCTGCGTCAGTGAAACTGAGCTCTGGTTCAGCTGCAGGAGATCGATGTGAATGTCCGCCACAGTCAGACACTTGTATCTACAACAGAGTTTGATGTGACACGAACGCAGCATGACAGAACCTGTTCCCCGTCAGCTCTCAGTGGTTAAAATAACATCTAATATCACAATATACTCAAGTTTCAGGCTGTGGATAATTAGAAATCTGATCTGTCTGAGTGGTAACATGTTTTATCATGTTTTTTTTTCCTTTTGTGCACAATCAATCATCAGGAAGTCAGAAGAAACAAACCCTTCAGTCTCTGTGCGTACTGTCTACACATCACTTGTGTAAAAGTCGTAATCCTCGTCTCTGTACAACAGTGGATTCTGACTTCTGTTTGCTAAAGACTGAGATGCAGCTCAAAGCTCTGAATGACTGATACGAGCAGCTCGGATTATTATTCTCAGAACTTCCAAACTCAAATTATAGATGAAGCTTCAAAGAGCTCAATTTAAATACCTTATTTTCACTGAGTTTCAGGGGTTTCTCACCTGGATGGTTGGGTGTGGTTACAGGTGCGACAGACTGTCAACCTTCAACCTGAGACTTGGGTCTTAAATTACTCAGAGCGTCTTGGTTATTTGCTATGAACTCGACAAAGGTTATTAACTAATTGAAACTCAAGACGACGTCGTGTGCATGTACATTTTAAACTGAACAGTTTCCACATCAGTGATTCCTGATGGTTTCAGCTCTGTCCACAGTGAAACACCTGAACAACAGTTAAATCTCTTCCTTTTCATCCTCTTTTCAGTTGGAAAAAGACAAAACCGCATCACAGCCAACATCAGAAGTGAGAGACAGCTGACGAATGTTTGAAGAAAATGTTGGAGATGTGTGTTCAGAGTTTTCCTGCTCTCTCTGTTTTATATATATAGTTCTTCTCATTTAGATATTTTTCTGTTATTGTTGTTTGAAATACTTATTTAATACTTATTTAATTACGCTGCTGATAAAATCCCTTTTTTAATAATCACAGAGTTGTCTGACGAAATCCACATGAATCAGGTGAATGACCACAGCTCTGTTACAAGAACAATTAACCTGAACAATCACAGAGAAAGTCAGAGAGGACTGAAGCTCGTCTTCTAAACTTTACTGTCCCACAGCTTGTTTTATAAAATCTCCACTGACCCAGAACAAACTGAAACACTGAGCTGGATGTTTTAAGACTCAGAGACTCTGGAGGCCGTTTTGGGAAAGCTCCGCAGAGGACGGAGAAAAAAAAAGGTAGTTTTAGTCAGAGAGAAGACAACGCTTAATGTCGACAGACTCTCAGACAGTGAGACCTCATAGACAGTGTAATGTTTCTTCTGGTTTTACTGGGTGGTGCTTTATTCTGTAATTTCTTGAAAAAAAGAAGATCATCTAATACTGAATTAACTTTGAGGAGACGCAGCAGTTGTTAATTTCTAGAGGACCTTCCTTCAAAGACGACTAAATTTAAATCTAAGAAAATATCTATTCATCATGAATTTCTTCTTCTTCTTTTATTCTTCATATGCTGACCTCTAGAAGTGACATTTTTTTTTGCAAGTTCAACCAACCTACTGTACAGTTTGGCATTAATCCATCAGCTGTATAATAAATTATACCAAATGAGATGTTTCCCTGAAACCTCCATTATTATAAATTTACAAACCTGCAAAATAAACTGTTCTTCCTCTGTTAGACATTAGTTTGAGCTTTTTTAAATGCATATGTTTTGTCTTTTTTAAGTCCAGAAGTTTTAAAATACCAGAACTCTGGAGCAAAGTCACGATTGTCTAACTTCATCCAGAAGTTGACATTGTGAGCAGATAAACTCGTCTGTTTAATCAGAGAAACCATGAGGACGGCCCAGTCCTGCCAGAATCCAGAGACCCCCTCAGAGACTCATATACCAACCACAAAACCCTCTCCTGGTTGGAGTAGATGTACATTTTGTGAATTCCCCAGTGTTGAACCCTGGGCATCGCCCGCGCTGCAGTACGAGCTGCTGTGCCAAGTTTCAGGCTGTCAGAACAAAGCCACGCTGTATTTTTAGACCGAGCAACATGGCTACAGGTGGTGAGGAGTCAGAACTCAAGTCCTCTACTCCTACAAGATCCTCCGGAAAAAGAAAGGCCTCTGCTGTCAGAGAGAGGAGAAATCAGAAAAACGTAGGAGAAAGTGTGAAAAAAGAAATTAAAAACATACTTTGCCAAAAGTACAGATAACAATGAGGACGTTTTGGGGTTGTTTTTTTGTTTTTTTTGTTTTTTTTGATATGTAGGTTGCAGGGTGTCTACACAGAGTTGGACTTTTTAAGACCTTTATGATGGAAACTCTGATTTTACAACTGAAATAAACACAGAGTCAAAGTATTTTTAGGAGCTCTGAGACTGAACTTTAGATTTAATATTTTTATCTCTGAGCTTCTGAGTTTTGAGAAGATTAACAAAATGCTTCCAATACTTTTTACATTTTCTCATAATGAATATCCAATTTATGGGCAAAAATATTCAGAAACTCCTGTCAATAAAACTTAAGTCCAGGTCTGTTTCTACAGGTTTGAGCCTCTTGGTTCCAAAGAACTCTTACTGCTTCAGTGAACAATGATGTTTTAGATGATACTGTTCTTCTAGCTTTGTGCAAACAGTTTGTGTTTGACCAGCTCCATAAAGGAATGTTTTTCCCAATTCAGTGTGGAGGAACTTGACTGACAGACTGTGATTCAGACCTGATCACCAACATTAGTCCTGGACCTCACTGACTCTCTAATGCATCTGAATGGGACCAAAAACAGTGTATATTACCCATGATCCCCAGCTTCTGGAGCAGGAAGTGTTGTGGCTGTAACAAACAAAACTCTGGTTCTAATTCTTGATATTTTCAAAGTTTCCTGGCTGGATATCAGCTTTTACGTGTCTTAAAAAAGGCGGTTGCTAACGAGTGTCTAAATGAGACTACAGAGGTTGTCGGGGACGTTAACATGAAAACCCATCTACTCACCAGTCCACCTTTACAGCCTCGTTGTGTTTCTACTCACGCTCTTTCAGACTATCACTAACTTTCTAAGAAGAAAGGCTTTTGTAGAAGAGCTCCCACCCGCCCCACAGGAGACATTTTTGGCAAGTAAACCACAGGTGTAACTGATAACATTAAAAACGGACACTGGATGGACCTGAGCCACCTAACTAAACCTGATCCAACAAGTCAATTCCTGTCCTATTGATGATCAGTATTTCTTCAGACGTTCGTCCGCTCAGAAAAGAAGAAAACCCATTTCTCAGGTATGAAACTGGTCACATTTTTTTTGTAAAGGTGTCAGGTTATAGTGGAAACTTTCAGCCCCTGAGTCCAGACAGACAGATCAGATCAGCTCTTCTCTTATTGCCTCCAACCATCTTTCACTCAACTCTGACAGCCGCAGAGTCAGTAACAGGAAACACTTTGGCAGGAACACCGCACCGACATGCCCTTGGGCGAGAGATATAGAGGAAAGAAGAGAGAGAGAGAGAGAGAGAAGGGGAGGAGAGAGGGGAGGAGAGAGGGGGAGGACAGTGAAGATTTGTGAGAGAACTTGATTCACTTTATTTTGTGTTGCAGGTCGGTTTCACTCAGATGAACCCGAGTCTGTTTCTGACTCTTTTTTAACCTCATGTAATTTAAACTGGGAGGAAAAGTTTTAAGACGTCTTTATGACTGTATTTTATTTATGTAATCAACAACAGATCAGAACTGTTGTTGTTGTTTACTCTGTTTTTATCTAAATATTACAACACAGCTAAAAGATTTTGTTTTATTTAGTGTTTTTCAAAAAATTCAAGAAGTCTGTTCCATCTTATTCTGAGACAGTAATGTTTTGTTAAATATGCCAATGATGCAGTGGAAACATTAGTACATGTTGTACACTCTCCACTAACACAGAAGATAGAGTGAGTGGAAATAAATGAATAAAATCTCCATCTCAGAGAAGAGATTTGGTTCTTGTGTTTCTACTTTATCTTTGTGAGTTTTAGAGCATGAGAACATTAGTGAGGACATTTAAAAACACTGAGGACAAAAGTGAGGAGAATTTTTGCAAAGTGGGGAGAATTTAGGAAAACAAGGACATTTCAAGAGACAGGAGAAGATATTTCTGGAAGGTAAAACGATCATATTTTATTGGTTATTTTGATTCTTCTCATTTAAGTGATGAAAAGTGATGAAAGTACGAACAATTTTGGAACATGAGGACATTTTTGGAAAGTAAAGGACATGATGGGAAGTGAAGATATTTTTGGAAATTTAGGACATTACTGGGAGGTAGAAGCAGTAATATTTTCTTGGCTATTTTGAGTTTTTTATTCATTTAAAGTGATGAAAGTAATTAGATTATTATTATTATAGAGTATTCTCACTTTTGTGTGTGAGATATTTTACATTAAAAGCCAATATTTTATGTCAGCGACACCCTTTACAAAAAACAGTTTTCATCTTGTCTTGTTGTGGAGAACAACAGTGACATTTTCTAAAACTGAAGACATATTTTAAAAGGCAGAAGCAGAATAATGTTCCTAAACTGGCATTTTGTTTCATGTATCTTTTGCTTCTCCTTTGTTCTGAACATGCTCTATTCTTTTCAACTGTTTCTGTTTAATGAGCTCTACTTTTATCATTTTTGTAACCTGGACATGCTGTGCTGTCTTGGCCTCCTTTTGAAAAAGAGATTTAATCTCAAAGGACTTCCTGGTTAAATAAAATAATAAGAAAAAAGAAAGTGCAGAAAAAAAGGAGATTTTTGTGAGGTGGAATCATTTCTGGAAATGTTCTGGAAAACTAATAACTTTGATGCTGTAAGTGAGAAAGGTGACAACTTTTTAGAAAGTGGACATAATTATATCTCTAAAAATTTAAGACTGTCATTTTTTAAAAATGAAAATGAAATTCTGTGCAGCTCTTTTGTTGTTGTTTTGGCAACAGAAACCTCAGCAGCTGATATTAGAGCTTCAACCAAAGAATGTAAATTATCCACATGGCTGGACACCACCAGAGATAAGGGGGGAAATATACATTTGGTTGTTCTTTGATTTGGGGCGAACCATTCCTTTCAGGCAACATTAACGTAAAATAAAATAAAAAATACTCCTAATGCTTTAAAAGGTTTGGCGCCAAGGATTATAAAACTGAAAGAAAATTACACCTGAGCTCCCACCACAGTCCACCTGTCCAGGTTTTGTGTGGAGTTAAAGTAGTTTCGGCTGTTTGAGCCCGGGCTGTCGGCCAACAGCCCAACAACACCACAATCTGTCCTGATTACATCAACCATCCATCTGAATACATCCATCCATCCATCTATATGTCCGTCCATATTCTACCCGTCTCGTCTCATCTTGTCTCCTTAACTTCTCCTGCTAACTGTCTCAGATTAGAGGAAGAGTTTCCTGCTGAGACACTGGCCGTCTGATCTGAGTTCACACAGACAGACAGAGATACGGCTTCACAACTCTACACACATTTTAAAATAATACAACTACAATAAAACCTCTGTACTCCAGTTAGAGCCAAGATGGCGGCAAGTGGTTTAAACAAGAGGACGTCACAGACACTTAATTTAGACTATAAATCTAACGTCTAATGGTAACAAACCTGAGTCTGAACCTGAACCTGGACCTAAATCTAAACCTGAGCTGGAGCCTGAACCTAAACCTGATCCTGGTCTTGGACCTGGACCTGAAGGTAAATCTGAACAGGTTCCCTGTGAAACCACAGCCCAGTTCAGACTGGGAGTTCTAGTAAATGCCGACCTGTCCAGCTGAGATGATATGAAGCTTCACAGCTGCAAAATCACAACATCACTTCATTTATCTCCGTTATGGGCCCCCACTGGAGGCCCCCCCAACACTTAGACCCAGAACACCTACAGCTGCTCAGTCTGCCAGACTGTCTGCCGCCACAACCCTGATCCTGACCTCCATGATACTGTGATCCTCCTACAGCAGAGGTCAGAGGTCAGCTACACAACCGGCTCTGCCTTCATACTGTCAGGAGGTGAGGGAAGGAGGGAGGAAAGTGAGGGATGGATGGAGGAGGAGTGAAGTGAGTCAGGACAGATGTTTGTTTCTGCCTTCGTTAAACTCGAAGCTACAGTTATTTTAAAAAAATATTCACAATATTTAATATTTTAGGAGAGTTTATCATTATTATCCTGAAAATTTGAAATCACCATATTGCTAACAAACACACACACACACACACACACACACACACACACACACACACACACACACACACACACACACACACACACAGGCCTCCTGGGCAAGATACTGTATGTGCAGGCTGACACGGATGTGGACCAACAGGGAGTTAACCTGGAGCTCCCTGCACCGCCTCAGCTGGATCTGACTGAGGGGGAGGAAGTAGAAGGAGGGAGGAGGGGCGAGGGGGAGGCAGAGGTCTTGGGAGGTGAAGCTGTGCCTAGAGATAAAGTGAAGGGGTGGAGGGGGGAGAAAAACACAGCAGACCAGGGTTTCCCAAATTTACTCCCCAGACAGCGATGGAGTCTGGGATCGTCTCAAACCCTGAAAACGTTCAGTTTAACAAAACAAGATGATTTAACTTCACATGAATCAGATTAAACTTTAAAGGGTTCAACATTTCCTGAAACACACTCATTCACACTCTGTCTTTCTGATGGTGAAATGTTAAATCTCATAAACAGAAAAAAGACTGAGAGCAGAGAGAAACCGCTGTCCAAAGTTTAACATACAATTAGCAATTATTAATATGAAGTCGTCGGCGTATTGTTGTATTTAAAGCCGTCCATCACACTGACGGAACAGCATGTGAATTCCCACAGTGACCTTTGACCTCCAAAATCTAATCTAAACCGGTACAACATTATATCAGTTCAATGGACAATGATTCGACTTTTGCAGATTGCATAAACTGTGCTATGATATGATTTCGATTCGATTCGATTCAGGAGCCAGTGATCGATATGAGACAGTATCATCTGCTGATTTAACACAATCACTTCCATTCATATCCAATCACAAACAACTAAAATATCAACGGACATTTTTATTCCTGAGCTCAACCAGACATTTAACTGAAACATAATTCTCTTTTGATAAAAATAGATAAATCCTGTTCACTATAAAGGGCCACATTCTGAGATTTAATTTTTCACATTCGATATAAGAAAACTGAAAGAACACGTGCCAGGATAATTTCAAAATAAAGGTGTGCCTTACAGATTATTATATTGTGTCAGACTGTGATGTTATACATCACGTGTCAGAGAATTTATTTCATCTTTGATGCTAAATGTTAAATCCAATGAACTAAGTGTTGACTGTTTTCTGTAGTCAGAGTAACACTGAGTAAAAACAACAGCAGAACCAGTGAAAACATGAAGTTGTGTCATGTTTTCACAGAAGCTGTTGTGACGCTGAGAGCAGCAGACAAACAGAGAAGAAGAACAGTTCCTGCTGATCTGAGAGCAGATGAGTCACTCTCCGTCCTGCTGTCCACAGCTGACACTCATAAACCTCTCTGTACTTTTCTGCAGAGATCGTTCGGTTTGGTTTATTTTCCATCGGCAGACCACAGAGCCGGCGAGCTGAGCCAGGCAAGCTTCGCCATGTGTTCACCACCAAACAACCACAGGGAGGTAATTAACTCTGTGTGGGTGTATTTCAGTTTGTACCTGTCACACACACACACAGAGGACACAGTGTTTAAAGTGTAAGAAACAGACTCATCTAAACTTTGACCACCACTTTGGTCCAGACTGAAAATATCAACAAGTACTGAACAGACTCTGAAATATTGTACAGACATCAGGAGCCTTCCACTTCAGGAACGTCCCTGGTTCAAGTATAGTTGTGTTTTCCTCAGCACGGTTACACACCCTGCATTTTGGTGATGGGCATTAAAATCGTCCCTTCCCTACTGTAACGTACCAAAGAAAGCATCAGAAACTCACAATTGAGAAGCTGGAACCAACAGACATTTGGTCAGTCGACTAATCAATTAACCAACTACTCATTTCATATGAGCATTATCCATGTTGTTTTTTCTGAAATGTAAAAACTATTCATCATAAAAGGAAAAAAAGAGAAAGCTGAGGCAGACAGGAGGAGGAAGAGGAGGAGGAAGAGATCAGAGTCGTCGTTACCTGGTAGTCGAGGATGCTGAAGCCGAGGCCTTTATCGCTCTCCTTCTGCAGCTCCAACACCTGAACGTCTGGAGACCACAGAGCCAGCTCCTCTTCATCTTCATCCACATCCTCATCCTCGTCTTCATCCTGCTTCTCATCTTCTTCCTCCTCACGGCTGTACTGAATCTTCTCCTCCTTCTGGACCTCCTCCACAGGAGAAACCTGCTCCTAATGCACAGAAATGACCAGAGACCGTCAGACTAGGTTAAAGCTCTAAAAGCAAAATTCAAAATTCAGTTATCAAACAAACACACCAGGTGCCCGGTGAGATGTGTTACCTGTCTGACTGCCTGCTGCTGCTCACCGCTGTCGTCTCTCAGGACCGTCTGACCGCCGAGCATCGACGACAGCTTCAACTCGATCTGACAAAAACACGACACCGTTTATATCAACAAACATTTCTCTTATGAATGATCATGAACGACGTTCCCAGATGCCCTCACCTCCTCCACACTGGGCTGGAGGTCTCGTGGTCTTGCCGGTCCACGTCCTGGTTGTAACACTGGTTCAGGCTCGGACTCTGGTTCAGATTCTGGTTCTGGTTCCAGGTCAGAGGTCGGGTGTCGGCAGCAGACCAGAGTGAACGGAGGAGGCACTTCTTTAAGGAACGACACCACCTCTCGACGAGACTTACCGTAGAGCTGAACATCATTCACCTACAAACACACAATGATCCTCAGTGCTGACCTCTGCTGGTCAAATATAAACACCAAACTGTAGTGGATCCAACTCTTTTCTGTGTACATGTTTTTACCTCCAGGAGTTCGTCCTCTGGTCTCAACACTCCATGTTTATCCACGGGGCCTCCGGGGACCACCGAGGAGATGTAATGGTGACCATCGAACGAGTCCAACTCCACACCGAGACGCAGAGTGTGGACGGGCAACAGCTGTGTGATAAAATACAAGGTACAGGATCAGATCGTATGATTCAGCTGCCAAACTCACACTCATACAGTTTAATCCAACAGTCATCAGACTGGAAAAAGAGAACTTCTCACTTTGGAGGATTTCTGCAGCTCTGCATCATCTTCAATGACAGGATCCAACTTCACCACCTGAAAACACACACACACACAGTATAAGGTCTGGATCTGAATCTAAGTGGTGTTATAAACGAAGTAAAGCGAATGTGCAAAGGTTTTAGTTGTTCAGATTCTTCTCCATCATCAGTCCCTACAGGAGGCGTCTGATTCACTCTGCAGCAGGACAAAGAGCCCAAACATGAAGAACTATCTTCAGAGACAAGAAGAACAAGGAGTCCTGCAGCAGATGGTCAGCTCCTTGCGACTTCTTCCTCTCCCCTGAGATGAAATTCAAGCTGAAAGGTCATCATTCAGAGCAGGGCTTCCAGGCATCATGGCAGTCTAAGAGTAGAGTCGAAGGCAACGGGTCCTCTTTTAGTTTACCTGAAGACGTTTCAGCTCTCATTGCAAAAGGCCTCCTTAGTTTTAAAAGCTGGTTGGGGCGTCCCAGGTATTTAACCTCTTGGAGGTGGTCCTGAGTCGTTAACCCACCCTGTCCTCATGTGAATCATTAGGATCACATGGGTCGACGTGTGAATGGCAGTTGAACCGTCTGAGTAAGGATCTCAGGACTGTATTATAGGTAGCTGATGTTTGGGTTTGTATTCCACCACCTGATGTTGTTTGGTCTGCTACTTTGAAGACAAAGGTGGCTAAATAAATATCAGGTACGGTGTTTGCTTGTTAAAGGTGCAGTCTCTGAACTTTTTGATCTCACCTCGTACATCATAGAGTAACACTTAATCAATAATCCAAGATGGATGTTATCAGTGAAAGTGTTTGTCTGTGTGTGGTCTCACCAGGACTTGGTACCGTGGTCCCAGAGCCTGATCCCATTTAGCTCTCAGTTCTGCCTCTGTAGCTGCACACACACACACACACACACACACACACACAGATAGAGAACAGCCTGTGTAAGCAGTGGAACAGATGCAAAATTACAATTCAGCCATTAAAACACAGCAGCTTCCTGCAGCTCATCAACTCAAACCTCCAGCACTGTAACAAATGAACCAGTAGTACTGCAGCATGAATGAATACTGTAGTACAGTGGTGGTATGTGTAGAAGTACATGGACAGAAGACGTGGTATTTCTGACTGTATTTCCCTGTAAGGACGGCTGGGAAATCAGGTTTCTCTAAAGCTCCACTGTGATTACAGAGTTTCTCGCTGATTCAGATTCAGATTCTTTGCTCCAAATGTTTTCATTTCATTTTCTGCAGAGTTTCCAGCGTTTTACTCAAGACTCTGAACAGAAGACTCCTGCTACTACTGTATCTGAGCCCACAGACTACATCCAGTCAGTCAGTCTGGGTCACATTACACTGATCAATATATCTGATCTGTCATATTAAAGATTAACCAGCAACAACATACATCTATATCTGTTTATAAAGCAGCTAGCTGCTAAATCAGAGATGCTAAATGTAAGCTAACAGCAGTTCACTGACAGTTTAAGAGGCTAGCTAGCATGGTGCTAGCTGAACTATAATGGTTTCTTCTGCCAGTTTTCTGTTCTCATACAAAACTGTAGGTTACAGTTTGATTCAGCATGTTTTTTTCTTGTTCAGTGATTAAAGTTTTACTCACAAATAAATCAAAGTCTAAAATGTCATTTTTAAAATGTTTATTAGTTTGCAGACTAAACTGACACAGTTTGTCTAAATTACCCCATATTTCAGGTTATCTCAGTTTAATTCACATTAATTTGCATTAATTTATGTTAATTTTTGATCATTTCTGATAATTTGCATTGATTCCAATGAATTTGCCTTAGTTATTGTTAATTTGTGTTAATTTCCATGGAAAGTTAACAACTTGGAATATTTCCCAAATTCCCCAGTTTAACATCCCGTGGAGAGTTTCTGGAAATTTACTGGAAACCTTTCAACCCCTTTATAACCCAAACTGCAAGCAAATAAAAATTATCTTTAAAATATCCCAAAAGAAAAAAATCATAACAGTAGCACCTCATCCCATAATTCTCTCTGGATCTGAAGCAGAAAGTAGAAAAAACAGAAACTTAAATAAATATGGTCCTGAACTCGTCATGATCATTCTGTATGTTCATGTGTTCATTCATGTCTCAGAATCAGTCAGAGGTGGGTCGAGGTGAAAAGATGAAATGTAGTTGTGCAGTAGTTCAGCAGGAGGAACAGTACTAACAGTAAAGTATTTGGTTTGTTACTCAGCTGCAGCAGAACCAGAGAGAACAGGTTCTCCTCTGGTTCTGCTGCAGTATAAACAGTTCAGCTGGTCTCTGCTCCAGGACGACGGTCACCTCATTGGAATTCACTGGTCAGAAGCAAAAAGCTAAATGACTCAGATCTAAAGTGTAAAGTAAGCAACTTCAACCGAGGAGACTGTGGATGTGTGTGTTTAACTGCATTAATGCACGCACACACACAAAAATGCCTCTGCAACAATACCATCTTAAATCTCAGAAGGATAAATGGGTTTTCCGGAGCAGAGCGACTGAAACACTGACAGTCGGAGCAGATTACAGACCGACGCTGTGAGAAAAACCTGCTGAACAGTCGCCGGTCTGCTCCCTCTGAACCCCCTCGGGCTGGATTCAGGGAGGAAACCGCCACTGCTGAGCTCAAGAAAAACACCTCCATGTTCTCACAAATCTCCTCTCATGTTGAGGTATTTTGCAGCAGGTCTTGGCGGTGTTACAACAACAGCCTCTGATTAAATTAGCATTGCTAACCCTGGCCTTCGCAGCGCAATTAATCTGCAGCGTTTGGCTGAATAAACAGGGTAATACATCGCTGCGAGGCTGTCAGGCAGCTCAGACACTTTACATCTGTCGGCCAGGAGCAGGCAGGCGGCATGCTAAGTGTTAGCGTGGCGTTTTGGCCACTTAGTAAAGCTAATGAGGAATAAAAAGAGAGGAAATAATTCAGACAGGAGTGCTGTTAGAGGCCTGTGTTGACATGTCTGCAGGATATACACTTTTTTACACACTGATAATCATGGCTTTAGATTTAAGGACACTTTAGTCGGAGCTCTTTCCGTGAATCCTACAGTTCACTCTTGTTAGGAAATGTTTAATTTTTCTTAATCTTCTGAGTAAATAATGTTTAAATACTAATGAGTAAAGTGGCCTGTAAAAATAAAGCAGAAATAAAAAGGTAGAAGTGTTTCTCTTGGCAGAGAAGTTGTGTCTGTGGCTGTAAACATTCATTTATAACAGCAGCAGTTAATCTCTAAAAGGTAACACACTGTTTGGCCTCAGGAGTTGTTCAATATGTCTTCAGTTTCACTTGTAAATGTACATGGTTGTTGTGCATGTGTTTCTCAGGGAGGTGTGTACGTTTAGTTACATGCTCTTTAATTAGATGACAAAGCCAAATAAAGTTTCCTCACAGGGAGAAAAACTCCACCAACTCTTTGGAGGGAGCTTAGTTGGTGGATGATCAGATATTTTGTGACTCCACCAAGTTAAAATGTGTGGAGACAGGTGAGTTAGGAAGGAGCCTGTGTTGGAGGAGATGCTGGGAACAGCTGGAAGATCATTCCCCTATATTCTGGAGATAACCCTTTTAGGTGTCTTAAAAAAGGCGGTTGCTAACGAGCGTCTAAATGAGACTACAGAGGTTGTCGGGGACGTTAACATCCTAAAACTGAGAGACTGAGGAGCACACAGATGTGTCTTATTACTCACTGTCTGAACTGTACGAGTACGTGGACTCAGCTCTGCTCAGCTGTGCTGCGTTCGGGTACATCGGTTCCAGCTTCATCGTTGAGGAGCCAAACCCAGACGAGTGAGTCCTCATGTCCAGGGACCTCCGCAGTGACACATGAGACGACTGCCTCTCCACTGACACACAAACACAAAGAGGAGATATAAGAAGATGCATCTCTTTCTGCTCGGCTTCTGACTGAGCCTTTGGTGTCTTTTAAAACTCTGACAGTTTATATTTCCATTTAACTTTATTCTGTTCTCTATTTGTCTTTGTTTTTAAATTCACTTTTTCTTTCTGTTAAAGCTCCAGTGTGGAACATTGACAGGATCTATGGGCAGAAATGGAATTTAATCTACAAAAACATGTTTGTATCAGTGTGTAATCACCTAAAACTGGTCATTGTGTTTTCGTTTGCTGAGAATGAGCAGTTTATAACTCTACAGGGAGCAGGTCTTCCACAGAGTCCACCATGCTTCTGTTGACGCCAAAGTTCAGGGGACACTCGGCTGTAATCTGCATTCTCACCACTAGATGTCACTAAATCCTACAGACTGCTCCTTTAAGCTCTTTGTAAATAAAGTTTATTATCATTATTGTTCTTTCAGTCTCGTGCTCCATCGATTCACCCGAAGCTTCTCAACAAGCCTCAAACGTATAAACATGGAAATAAAAACGCATAAATAAAATGTGAAACTGAAGTTTAGTTTGTGTCCAGTTAATAATTTCTTCAGGCAGGTGGAAATTTAGACTCTTAACTGCATGTGAGCACAGTGAGGGCGCTCTGACCTTTGACCTCCTGACTGATCGTTACTGGTCTGAAGTTTATTTTCCTGTCAGACTCGTTCTAACTCATCCCAAAGTCTGTGTAGATAAGAGAGCTGCAGAAATGACCAGAATATAAGAAGTTAAAAACTTGAGGCTGAACTCAGCTGGTTTCCAGTTCTCTGTGTTTTCTCAGTAATGGAATAAAAGACGTCTGGAGGAGATAAGAGCCTCTATGCTCCTTCAGCTCTCCTTTAAAAATCACTTGTTTCCTCTCTGGCCCCCGGAGGCTGACCGGTGCAGGCCGCCGGCCGATCGCAAGACAAAAAAATGACCCTGAACCGGGAGTATTAATCTCTGTGGACGCTGCTGGTAGAGCAGGAGCAGGAGGAGCAGGAGGAGGAGGAGGAGGAGGAGGAGGAGGAGGAGGAGGAGGAATTGCAGGCTCTTTGTGGAGAGTTCTGGAAAATTACACCGAGTTGTAAACAAATTTGTCATCTTAATCTGGGTGAGAGGACAGAGGCAGAGAGGCTTCGGGCAGGAAATAAGAACCACGGCTCTGATAAGTTTAACAGAGTTAAAACTTCTCTAACAGCAGCAGATTATTGTTTTAATACCATGTAATCACGAACTCACAGAGAATCACTTCAGCTCGTTTTAGCCTGAGATATGTGACTCTATAGAAGGTAAATTTATATTATACTCCACAACTGTTTGATATCAGTGTTTCCCATCATGTATTAACATAATAATAAAGATGAACTCAGTATTTAATGAATTAATTGACTGATTTCTTTCACAGATTGGAGCAGTTCCTCCTCCTCTGCTACATGATGCATTATGGGAGAAAAACATCCATCACAGGCAGCGTGCTGGTATTTCAGAACAGATATTTATCACTGTGAAAGCGTTTGAAGAGAAAAATCTTGAGTTGTCACTGGATTTTTTCACAGGGCTGAGTCTGGATTATCAACTGGACAGAGTCCTGAAGCTCAGACCTGCAGGTTCGACGTGTTGCTGTTTGTTTCAGAGCATGTTGTGCTTTAGTGGTCATACAGCCTTGCCAACACATTAGCAGAGACTGTAAGATGATACCTGGTTTTCTCTTGAATTTTAAGTCATTATTTATTTCAGTTTATACTGTGCAGACACTAAAAACTGTGAACAATCAAATTACCAGATCTTAATTAATAAGTACGACATACTAAATATTAAAGGATAACTCTGGTATTTTTGAACCTGGGTCATGTTTTCCATGTTTTTATTAAAGAGGAAGATCCTGTTAGTTTAACCAGAAACATCTCTATATCTCTCTACCAGACTCCATAGAGAAAAACAGGGATTTAACCAGGAGCTGCTGGAATACCACTGCCTCCATCTGTTAGTGTGTCTGTGTTACTGTGTGACTTTCAGTGGTGGAAGAAGTAATCAGATACTTTACTGAAGTAAAAGTACCACACAGTAACACAGACACACTAACAGATGGAGGCAGCAGCTCCTGTGTTCTGCTCAGTAAAATTCCTGTTTTTGTCAGTGGAGTCTGGTGTCTTTGAACAGAGTGGTAAAACAGCTGTAAACATCTCATCTTTGCTGCACAGGGTTTTTTTACAGAACAAGTTTCTACCTTTATCCAGGGATCTCTCCAGGGCTCTGGGTTTCTTCCTGACCACAGTGAGAACCACAGTCTGACCCGTCTGCTTCATCACCTCCAACACCTCCTGATTGGTCATCCCGTGAAGACTGACGCCGTCCAACTGTGAAATAAAGGAGAGAAAGATGCAGAGGAAGACAAGATAAACACATCATGGATTCAGGACTGGGCTGGAAATACATTAAATCTAAATTTGTTAAATCAACATTAAAAACTGCAGCGAAACTCTGAGGATTAAAAAGAAGTTTGTCAGTGAATGCTGACTCAGGTTTTAATGTCGTTCTTACGGCCAACAGTCGGTCATGGACTCGGATGTTTCCGCTCTGATCTGCGGCGCTGCCCGGAACCACGTGTTTGACAAAAACACCAACTGCATCTGAACGGGACGAGAGACACCGACACACAGTGAGAGAAACAGAGAGAGAGAGAGATGGAATTTAACGGGAAAAAGAAAACAAAGATTTTTCAACTCATGATTTTATTTAGAAATTATTTATTAATAAATGTTTAAAAAGTCCCAACAAAGACCAAGAAAAAAAGTGTTGAAAAATATGCACATAAATCAGCCCTTCACAGTAAAAGCCCCAAAGCTGCTTCAAAATAAAAACTTTTTTCTTTCCTCTCCTACCTTGGCTGGTCAGAGGATTGTAGCCGATGATGGAGATGCCGAGGCTCTGGCCGTCCTTCTTGGTCAGAGGAACCTCGTGGATCTCATATCCCTCCAGGTTGGGCTGAAAAACACAAACAGAGTCTGAGAGGAGACAGGAAACAAACTCCTTCTCCAGAGACCAGGATTTAAAACCTGCTCACCGTCTTGCTGAGCCGGCGCTGGGGGGCCACGACGGGGCGCTGGACGGGCAGTTCGGGGGGTCGTGGGGGTAAAGAGGAGACGGGGGCGGAGTCTGGAGGTGGCGGGGGAGGAGGACCCGTCGACCTCTGACCTCGCGGATCCCTGGCGATCAGCATGGTCACGTGACTCCCGCACCCCTGCAGCACCTTGACCACCTGGTCGCTGGTGAGGCCGCTGGTGGGCGTCGGCCCGATGCGAAGGATGTGGTCACCTGTGCGGAGACGGCCGTCCTGATTGGAGGAGAAGAGGCGGTCAGAGGGAAAGTTTCATATGTTTCCTGATCACGTCTGAAAAACTGGACATTAGTAAATCTGAACTAAAAACATTTGATTTAGTTCAGTTTTATTTTTGAGTTGACGTCATGTGACCGTGGTGTAGTTGGTTTATAGCCTAACATTAGCTTCTTACTTCAAACATCAGAACAGTGGTGTTCATCTGTGAAGATGATCTGATCAACTAAACCTGAAGGATCAGAAACTTTAGCTGGCTCACAGTTTATTTCCTGGAATAATCCAAAACCAGGCTGATGCTAACTTCAGGTTGGACTACAGAAACACATCATCACTGTTGGACTCTGTCATACTGCAGAGAAAACATCCAGACAGAAACTACTGACTTGGCTGAATCAAAGTAACAGGATTTCTGCTTTGAAAACATAGATAACTTTATTTGTTCAAGCTCCTCACAACCCGAGATTCAGCTCGTACTTGTCGACTGGATTTTGTGGTGATTTAAATAACCTGAAGCCTTGACTGTACTTCAGTAAACTTTGATTTCCCAGTGTTTTATTTTACACCAAACTAAACATGAACGTCGGCTACAAGCCAATGAATCCAGTCGGTGTCTGACACCTGCTGTGGGGGAGTAAAACAGATGAGAGGAGGACGAGACAGAAAACAGAGCGAGACAAAGATGGAGGAGAGAGAAGAGGAAACAGTAAGAGGAAAAGAAGAGAGGGATGAACATAAAGAGAGAGAGAGAGGAGGAGAAGAGGAGGGAGGAGTTTTTATTTGAACAAATGGAGAGGAAGGGAGTTGAAAAGCCGAGTGGTTAAAAACATCAGTGTCAAAGCTTTTTCCCTCCTCTCTGCGGGGAAATTAATCTAATTGATCTAATTAATCCTCTTTTACAAAGCGATGATTCATCCTGCTGCTGCCTGCTGTCTGTCCTAATGTACCGCTCCTGTTTCCACTGTTATTTATGCAGGAAACATCCACCAGCCTCTGATTTCTGCTTCGACAGCTCACGTTTCTGCCGTCGGATCCACAGAGGAAGACCAGGCCGTGGTGCCTTGCTCAAGGGCTGGAGACGTGAAGATGGGAGTCAACATTTAAACACATCATCTCCTGTAGTTTTGTGCTCTGTCCTCTTCTGCTGCTCAGAAAAAATACTCTGAATATAACGTACACTGAGACTGATACTGGTTCCTCAGGCGGGCATTTCTCCACAGCAGGGGACGGGATCACTGCTCCTGCCTTTGTCTCTGAACTGGGAGATCGTCGACCCAAATGTACTGCAGGTAATAAACTGACTGTGGAGAAACACCTCATACAGCCTCACTTCAAATGATCTTCAGCTTTAAAAACAACAGAGAAATGCTTTGTAAACGTAGCTGCTGTGGCTTCAGATTAGATTATAGCTCATGACGTTGACCCAGAGGTTTTATATTCTGATATAAATCTAACCAGCTGATTGTGACGATACCTTATCAGCCACGCTGTTTGGGATGAGCGTCCTGACGACCACCCCGGTCGTCTTCCCCCCGACGATCCCGAAGCCCAGACCCGATCCATCGTTCACCAGCTCGATCTCTTCAACATGACCCCACTGATCCTGCAGCACAGGACAGAGGAGGACACAGAGAGACATCAGTGTTGGACAGGACTTTATTTACATCAGGACGATTAAGAAAAAAAGAATCAGAACCAGTTCTTTATAAACCATCCAACACACACACTCACAATGTGTCCCAAGTGTCTGACAGCATGATGATAGGATTCCTCCAGAGACAGAGCTTTTTATTAAAGAGGAAGATCCTTTAGTTAACCAGAGACATCTCTATATATCACTACCAGACTCCATTGACAAAAACAGGGATTTTACTGGGAGCTGCTGGAATACCACTGCCTCCATCTGTTAGTGTGTCTGTGGTACTGTGTGGTACTTTTACTTTATATAAAGTATCTGATTACTTCTTCCACCACTGAAAGTCACACAGTAACAGATGGAGGCAGTGGTATTCCAGCAGCTCCTGTGTTCTGCTCAGTTAAAATTCCTGTTTTTGTCAATGGAGTCTGGTGGCTTTGAACAGAGTGAGAAAACAGCTGTAAATAAGACTCAGCTTGAAAGATAAGGTCTGACTGGGACATGTTCCAGTTGGACAGATGAAAGCTCCTCTTCCTCTCTCAGTACGATTTGATGCAGATGAAACAAATCATGACTGAATCGTTGCATTCTTAATTATTTTGACTTTATTCTGCTGGGAGCAGAGCAGCAGACTCTCTGCTATCTGTCCTGAGGTGAAAGGTCGTTAAAGTGAACCTCAGCAGGTAATTACCAGCTGAGAGCATTTCCTCTTCCCTGATACCAGCTGCTGATCAATGAGAGGCTGCAGCAGAAACCTGCTAACACACACTCTCAGGCTGTCTTTATGAAGTGGCTGTAATCAGAGGTGGTGGCTGTGGTCTCTTATTACGGCTCCGATCTGATAGAGGAGGTCTTCCTCTGTCTAATGAAAGTCGACTCACTCGTTGAATGTGTTGAATGCTCCGCTCTCCAATAGAAGTTCGGTCTTTTCACAGGAGAGGATCCGTTACCGCCGACGCTCTGTTCAGGTTAATGTGGGGGAAGGTAACACCTGGGTCTCCAGTTTGTTTTGGTGAAAATATGGAGAGAGGTAAATCAGGGCTGAATTCAAATCAATACCCAGGAGAAAGAAGTTTGATCAGAGTTCACAGCAACATCAGCTTGTTATGGATGAAGAGCTTTGGTTTGACCCCTGCAGAGTCTGGATGATTGGTTAGCCTGAGGCTGCGGTGTTAGCTGCTAGCATCCTGCAGCTGAGATGAAGTCGACACAGGAGGAAGCAGAGGTTAGTGGGTAAACATGAGGGAAGGATGTAGAAGGTCGAGTCTTTCTCTCACTGACTGAGGAGACACTGGACCTTCCTTTACCAAAGGAGAGAATCACGTCCCATGATTCTTTGCAGCAGCAACGTTAAAGCGACACATGGCGGCAGATCCACAAACATGTCAACACAACAGAGCTCCTGTTTTATGTTTGAGACACGATCAGAAACCAATGGAAAGAGGCACAAAACTCATATACAAAACTCTATATACTTTAATCAGAATATAATTAATTCTGGACCCGTCGCACATTTCCTCATTTCTTAAATCATTATTTTAATGACTCAACTTTCTCTGCTTGTGTTTTCCTCTCATGTTATTATTTTATTGAAACATTTCAATCCTGTTTGTTTTTACTTTTAACAGTATTAATTTTGTTGTTGTTTCCTGTCAGTAACTGATAAATGTGTTGGACTGTAGCCTCTGTACAGGTCTTCAATGTGTTAGAAATAAAGTTACTTTAAAAGTGTAAGTGCAGTCAGATTCTCTAAATACTGCAGTTCTCCTTTCCTAAATGTGTCTGACCTCTCCTTCACCTCATGACATTGGTGAGGAAAGGAGATTTTTTTGAGTATTTGACCACAGCCCAGGTATTAAGTCAAGAATCCGGTCAGTGATGATGTGTTTCTGTAGTCCAACCTGAAGTCAGCATCAGCCTGGTTCCTCCACAAAAAACCAGTGGGATTTTTTCATTGTGTTTTGGATTATTCCAGAAAATAAACTGAGACCGACTAAAGTTTCTGATCCTTCCAGGTTTGGTTGATCAGATCATCTTTCAGGGAGTAAATGTTCTCTACAGATGCTGATGAGTGTTAAGATCTAATGAGTGTGTGAGATTCGTAAATAATGAATAAAACCACAGGCACAGGTTTGGGAAGCAGAAAAAGAACCGGATCAAACGGCTGGTTTGGAGGAAAAACCAGGTAAAAATCAAAGTTCAGGTGAGTGTGATTCGCCAGGTGGATCAGGTGATCATTCAGACTCTGACACCTGCCTCCATCCCAACTAAAAAAAACATATTTCTCTGCAGATTAAAGGTGAAGAGTCAGTTTCTCAGATGTGACTCAACCTGGACGTTTTGATTGGACGAGGCTGGGTCACGTGACCAGAATCATAACGAGTTCAGAAGTTTTCCAACTTCATCCAGTTAACTTCTGCTTTAAGTTCATTTCCTGTGAGTTGAGGCAGTTTTAAAGGCCCCTCCAGGTTTCTTTAATTGGACAATCTGTTATTTTTTATCCCTGTTCTCTCTGCTTTTCATCATTTTTAGGAGCGCCATAAATTAACTCTAAACTCCTGAGTGCGTTCTCCGACACACTGTCCTAATCGATCGAGGGATAATATTCACTAAATAGACAAAAGCTGTAAAAATCATATCTGACTGGCTGATTTATTCCTGTCTTTATGAGACACTTTACAGCGACGACGCTTCAGACTGACTCCAGCAGGAACAGGAGCTGAGACACCTCGGTCAGAGTCGCCTGGATCTGGATCTGGATCTGCCTCGGTGGAGGAGGCTTGGCGTTGGGAGACGGATAGTTAGCCAGGGCCCTGAGGAGGCGAGCGGCAATAAAACCTGGTCCAGAGTTGTGTTTTTTATGCCCTCAGCTCCATTAAACGTGACCTCGATAGAAACGGGACATGAATAAAACAAAAGCGGGAGGATCGGAGGCCTGGTATTCAGGACGTGGCCCCGGTCCAACGAGCCGAGAGGAGGAGGAGGAGGAGGAGGGTAACAAACAAGAGGGACAGTGTAATTCTGTGCGATAATGACCCAACAATAGAGCAGGGCAGAATCATTACGGCTGCAGCTAACCTGTGATCCTCAGCTCACATTAACAGTCCAGACCTGCTCTGCTTCGTCACCACGTCGTTTCTCTTCCTGAAATTTCCTCTCCTGGTTATTTAAATGTCAGCGCTCTCGTGTTATTCACTCCAATAACTCAGACATTAACTTTTTTTTTTAATAATACTTTGGCTCAGCTGCAGTGTTTGTTCCCAACCTTTGTTTTAAAACGAGAAACTCCAGCAGCACCTCTCATCTTCCAAACAGCTTCATTTAAACAGATTTTTAACAAGTGTTTTCAGTGGGTTTGACCATTTAAAGCCTCTATTTAAACTCTGCTGCTCAATCCTCAATCCTCAGTCTTCAGTCTTAGTCTTTAGTCTTCAGTCTTTAGTCTTCAGTCTTTAGTCTTCAGTCTTAGTCTCAGTCTTCAGTCTTAGTCTTAGTCCTCAGTCGTCAGTCTTCAATCCTCAGTCTTCAATCCTCAGTCTTCAGTCCTCAGTCTTCAGTTGTCAGTCGTCAGTCTTTAGTCCTCAATCTTTGGTCTTAAGTCCTCACTGATTCCTGCAGCTCTGTATAAGAACCAGGATTTTGAGTGAGGAATGACGGACGCTTCCCAACCATAACAGTCGCCATCTTGGCTACGTAGCAGAAGAGGAAGCACCACTAACGTAACTTGTGAAAATGGCAGCGGAGGAAGGAGGAGGACACGACTTGTACATAATTTACATATCAAGTGAACCAGAATAAACGAGAAAGTAAAACCCTCGGTGGGAATCACTGTCGAGTTTATGTATCTGAACACAGCTTTAAGGACAGAAGGTGTTGTAGGCTGTGCAGATTGTGAGGCCCTCTGAGGATTAAATAAATAAAACCGGACTTTACTTGGCAGCCAGTCGGCTCGTTGGGAGCTCTCTAATGTGAGATCTCAGCCTCATAATCATCATGAATTTCAAATAATTAAAAAGCTGCCAATGAGCATAAAACAAGACCTGAGAACCGCTCTGAGGTCTGGAACCAGATCAGAGAAATCTGGGAAAACAGAAGAAGAATAACTGTACAAACTCAGAATTCAAACATTAGACTCCAATACCCAGAATGCTTTGCAGGGAGAACACCTTGCTCACTCGTCTCTGTCTCATCTCCGTCTTCTAAATACACTGCAGGTGATATTATCTGACCCTCTGACCTTTCACCTCTGATAGGACAGACACAGGTGGGGATGCCATTGTCTCTTTATCTCTGTCTCTGCCTCCCCCCTCCCTCCCTCTCTCCCTCTCTCCCTCCCTCCCCCACGTCATGTCGACATTCATTGATCGCAGCTCCTCTCAGACTTAAATACATATTGTCAGGAGCGATGCTGCAAGTGGAGCACTAACTTGATTTCCTATAGGCTTTAAGGTCATAAAAATCATCCGAGTCAATGTCAGCAGACTTACAGCTCGTCATAAAACAGGAGGTCTCACTCTGATACAGAGGCGTGGCCTCAAAGTGACCTCCAGTTATGATTGACGCCCTCTCAGCAATGCTTGTTTTGAGTGACAGCCAAGATGCTGGATGATGTATATATGTGTGTGTGGCTGAACACACACTGCAGGATAAAGCTGATTTCAGCGATGCTCCTCTGCACCGCTGCTGCTGTTTTAGGATCAGGCCTTAAAGATAATTTCATACTGAGCTATAAAACCAAACCACGAACAAATGTGCTAAACTCAGCCTGAATTTAAAGGATAATTCAGGTGTTTTTCAGCCTTTTTTCTCATGGATTTGGGTTTAAATGACTGATAGGGACAAAAATCTCTGGAATCAGCACAGTATTGATCAATACCAGACTCCATTGACAAAATCAGGAATTTTACCAAACAGAACATAGGAGCTGCTGCCTCTATCTGTTAGTTAGTTTGTGTTACTGTGTGGTACTCTTACTTTATATAAAGTATCTGATTACTTTTTCCACCACTGAAAGTCACCGGATAACCAAACACACTAACAGATGGAGGCAGTGGTATTCCAGCAGCTCCCAGTAAAATCCCTGTTTTTGTCAATGGAGTCTGGTAGTGATATATAGAGATGTTTCTGGTTAAACATGTGTGATGTTTGATTTCATGACCCTTTCTTGTTTTCCTCTGTTTCTCTCAACAACTGGTAGTAAAACTTTAGTATCAGTCGAGCACCTTCCATCTGGAGTTATACTGCATTTTTTATTCCAGATAAAACAATCTGCTGCTAGCATCTGCTGAGTAAGCTAACTGTCTCCATGACGAAAAAAATATAGATCACTGATCAAAGAATTCATCACAAAAGGTTCAGACTTTGACGAACAACATTATTATAAAACCTACCACAGTTTGGTCTCTGAGGATGAACATCAGACTTCTTACCGTGTTGATGGGCGCGGTGGGTGACGATGCGTTGGGCGGGCGCTCCCTGGCCACCACCAGTTCCACCGTCTCCCCGGGCTGCTGCAGCAGGGTCAGGGCCTGCTGCTGGCTGATCCCCGTCTCCAGAGGGCTGCCGTTTATCACCAGGATTTGGTCCCGCTCCTGGAGACGCCCATCCCTGCAGACATGACCCAATATCAGTCACGCTAACCAGCTAGCTAACCCTTTATTACTCTGAAGCTAGGAGGCTAAAAGCTAATTAGCTAGCTGTGTACAGCCGCTGTTAAATGATAACATGCTGCTAACAGCTGAAACGACGCTGAGAGCTGAGAGAGTGAACCAAAGAACCAAATTTTTATATTTTTCATTTCACTGCATTGCTTTTTAATGTCAATCAGATCTTAAATGTGCTGTATGTACACTTCTGCTATTGCTACATAGCTAATGTTAGCATTAACAGCTGCTTTTTTACTAAGAGCCTCACGCATCATTGTGTTTACAACACAAGAAGTTAGATTATATCCTCTGAGCAGAGCTGCTTCGTCGTTGGACTGAGGACAGACTCACTACAGTGACTCACTGTAGCAAAGTGGCATTACGAGACAAGCGGGACAGGGCTAGCTGTTAGCATGCTAACTTCAGGCAAAAACAGGAAGCGATAGAAATAGAAGCTAAACTTTGGACCTCTGGAGGCAAACTCTTGGTGAGTAAAGGAATTAAGTTTCTGAAGACTGGTGAGGAAACAGCTGCTAATGCTAATGCTAGCTATGTATCAATAGCAAAAATCTGCATACAGCACCTTTAACTGACAAAACCAGACTGATATACTAATGCTAATGTGACTGATGTGTCTCTTTGATCACATGACGTCTACACATGGTCACATGACGACCCTCTGCTCGAGCAGGAGGAAACAAAGACGTGTTAGCTGAACCTGTGTGCGATGCCTCCAGGTTGGATGTGTTTGACGAAGACTCCCTGACTGCTGCTTCCTGCAGGATTCAGACCAACCACACTGAAGCCCAGACCTCCGGAGAGAGGCCGGGTCAGACTGACCAGCTCCGTCTGACGGCCCTGCGCACACACACACACACACACACACACACACACACACACACACACACACACACACACACACACACACAGGGTTTGGTCGTGTGTTGATATTCTGTTCACGCTGTAGTTTGTTTGTTTAATATGCATGCAGTGTGTTCTGTGGGTGTGTCGTGGCTCCGCCCACCTTGGCAGTGGTGAGGATCCACTTCTGGAGGAGGTCAGACGGGGGCGGAGTCTGGTGGACGGGCGGAGACGAGCCATTGGTCAGGACGGAGGAGGAGGCAGACAGGGTGGGCGGGGCCGAGCTGCCAGCGCGATCGACGGCGCTCATGATCAGCTGACCCTTTTTGGAGAAACTGAACTCGCTGCAGGAGTCTGGAGGCATACTGCTCAGCTACAGAGGAGGAGGAGGAGGAGGAGGAGGAGGAGGAGGAGGAGGAGGAGGAGGAGATTGTCAGATAGGAGGTGATACATGCTCTGCAGAGCTGCTGTGGACGAGTGTTACAATAAAACTGGTTTAGACCTGAAACATATAAAACTGTAAATGAACTCATTAAAACATCTGATTATCTGAAACTGATGATAACGACGCACATATTGATTAGTTTTGGTGCCGATCAATGAGTTTAAAGCACAATTAAGACTTTTTTTTTCTGTTATCTTCTTCTTCTCTTATTCTTTGATTTATTTCATCAACTATTTTATTAATAAATGAAACGTTTATTAGTTGAAGCTTCTGAAATGTGAGGATTTGCTGCTTTTCTTCTTTATTTTATTAGTTCGTTTAATAAAACAGTCAGTTTGAAGACACATACTTTTACTGGAGTATTTTTGTATCTTTTATATTTCTAATTACATTTCCTTTATTGCTGCTGGTTTCTCTGTGAGCTACCGAACAATAAAGTCTATATCTATTTTTTCTATCTCAGGACCTTTCACTGTTATCTAACATTTTATAGACAAACTAATTCATCAAGAAAAGAATCTGCAGATTAATCAGTAATGAAAATTATCATTAGTTGCAGCTCAACTTCTTTTGCAAACTTTTTTTTTTTTTTGCAGAAAAGATTCAAAATTGTGAAAATATCTGAATAAAATTTGACCATAAATTATATCAGCTGTTGAGGAGACACTCTCTGATTCTCTGGTTGCAGTTACTCTAATCTCTGTTCCACATTTTAATATCATCATCATCATTAATCCTTTTAGTTTAACCAGAAACATCTCTATATCTCTCTACCAGACTCCATTGACAAAAACAGGGATTTAACCAGGAGCTGCTGGAATACCACTGCCTCCATCTGTTAGTGTGTCTGTGTTACTGTGTGACTTTCAGTGGTGGAAGAAGTAATCAGATACTTTACTGAAGTAAAAGTACCACACAGTAACACAAACACACTAACAGATGGAGGCAGTGGTATTCCAGCAGCTCCTGGTTAAATCCCTGTTTTTGTCAATGGAGTCTGGTATTAATATAATAATGATGTTTCTGGTTAAACTAAAAGGATCTTCCTCTTTAATAAAAGATTTATCTCTGCAGGAATCCTCTCCATAATGTTGTCAGTCACTCTGAACAACAATCTGAGTCCCAGCCACAAACGTTTGACCACAGTGTGTTTTATTTTCCTGTGATCACCAAGTGTGAAGTCCATGTAGGAACTTGTGCCACGAACTTCCACCTGCGTTCAGGGTTTTACGACCAAAACAAAAACAAAGATCCAGCGCTGATAAAGCGAGAGGGGACGGACAGAGAGACAGAGAACAGAGAGAGATGGGGAGGCGCCCTTATATGCAAGGACGCTGTCGACAAGAAAGAAAGACATGGAGGAAAAAAAATGAAGCGGAGAGGCCGGGGGGTAAGTGGGGAGGAGAAAGGGAAAAAAAAATCAATAGATTCCTCTGCAGGCTCTCTCTCTCTGAACAGGTAATGTATTAATGACCTTTACACTCACATTGTGGAAACTTATCAGTCTGCGGCTTATTTAGGCCAGGCTGACGGAGCAGGATCCCGAGCCATTTCATCAATACCGCCTCGACAAGGCCGTTACTCAAACCAAGACACTAGATATTAAAGCTTGATAGATCCGCAGAGAGCCGGGGGAGGGAGGGGAGGGAAAATAAATAAAGAAAGAGAGAGAAGTCCCTGCTTCATATACCCTCCACCGGCTTCCACCGACGCATTCATAGACTCAGCTCTGACCTTCGCAGCACTTAGAATATGAAGCCCAGCGTCGGTTATTGCCATTATCTTAATTTGGCCTGCAGATTGTTTATTGTAAAGGCTCCACGTCAGTACGAGCTGGAGCTGAATACAGATGGCGATGCAGAGAGAGAGGGAGGGTGGTGGAGGGGGGGGATTCGACGTCCCAGGTCACCGTGCCGGACAGGAGGCGGCAGGAACGCCGGCACCTGATAGGCTGTCGACACCTGGGCGGAGTTCCACATGTCAGATCTGATGGGAAACGTTCATTAACTCTGCGGCGCTGATGTTAAACACAGCTGGTAAAACACTAATATACATTTACACTGTGTGACCAGAGGAGGACAAACTCCAGATTATGTGTCAGAAAGAAACCACGAACCAGGCCGATCGATGAGTCCGGTTCAACATGAAACACAGAGAAAACAACGTCCTGCTGAAACTTTGAAGAGTTCAGGTTCATTTTAGACTCAACAGTCATGTTCAAAAGACGAAGCTCTCAGACTTCACTACGTCCTGTGGTTTAACAACCTGGACCCAACAGGTCTTCACTGAAGGTTATGGCTACTAAATAATGAGACTGAGCTTCTAAATAAAACCACCTGGTTCACAGTCACACTGAGAGGTATACATTAAAGGTTGAGTGAACTGGTTTTTGCTAAAAAGTTGAGCAACGTGTTAAAACTTGAAATTTTTTGGTGAAATTGAACAAAACAGCAGCTGAATCTTTTCTTACGTCGTACGAGGAACACTGCATGTCATGTGCATGTGTGTTTGAATGGCACAGAAGATTTAGTGAAGGCAGAGAGGACGTCCAAGACGATGAACGTCCTGCACATCAACAACTTCTGAAGACATTCAACAAACTGAACAAACTGTTGGAAATGATCGAGGACTCAGAATAAGAGCAGAACTGGTCTCCACTGATAAAGAAAAAGACCAAAGAAAGATGTTTCATTCTTCATCAAGACAGAGTCGGCTCACACTGAAAGTTCTGGCCCACAAACAAATCTTGACAAGAACGACAGAGGTTCTCAGACTGTCTGAAGAAGACCGACTGCACTGCTGTGATCAGTGGAAATGCACCTGAATGCAGCGCTGTGTTGATGCAGAAGGGGAGAAAGACACTGAACAATGTGTGAAATAAAAAAAGGTTGTGGACGTTCAGGTTCAAACTTCTGACTGGTAACTCGAAAATCAGACTTCAGAGAGGAACTTGAATGCACCGCTACCTTGGATCACATCACTGTTGCTATGACACACGTCAACAATCTCTCTCTTTGTAACCAACAATAATTATTTCTCTGCGGTTGTTCTGAAGGATCAGAAGGAAGGAGAGATCTTATTGGCCGACAGCCGGTGGATTTGTGGACGCAGACGCCTGAGAACGCCAAAATAAAATCTCTGGGCTCTGAGTACCACAGAGTTACAGGTGTTTCTCACCTGGTTTCGCAGCTGCTTGATGGAGTGCTGCAGGGTCAGGATGTGGCTGAACAGAGGACTCTGCAGGGTGTCCCTCAGGTTCCCCAGGGTGTCGCTGTGGGTCCACTCCTCCCTCTGGACCAGTTTGGAGTGCAGACGGTCCAGAGCCCCCAGGACCTGCTGACGCTCCACCGACGACACTGAACACAAACACACACCTTCATCACGTGGAGGCAACAACCACAGTGAATGTAAACAAAGAGGAAACATCAGTTTTACCTGTCGGGACATTTTCAAACATCGTCGTCCCTCTGCCTCTGTCTGTCCTTCTGGATCAGTCTGAACAAACACAATTACATTATTTCACTTTTATTTATACTGGACACCATTAATCATCTGTGCTGGAATGACTCAGTGGAGAACGTTCTACCAAGAAATATTATGAGACAGCAACTAAAAGACTCTAAACCACCACCACAGAGAGACTAAACCACCACAAAGACTCTAAACCACCACAGAGACACTAAACCACCACAAAGACTCTAAACCACCACAGAGACACTAAACCACCACAGAGACACTAAACCACCACAAAGAGACACTAAACCACAACAGAGACTCTAAACCACCACAAAGACTCTAAACCACCACAGAGAGACTAAACCACCACAGAGACACTAAACCACCACAAAGAGACACTAAACCACAACAGAGACTCTAAACCACCACAAAGACTCTAAACCACCACAGAGAGACTAAACCACCACCACAAAGACTCTAAACCACCACAGAGACACTAAACCACCACAAAGACTCTAAACCACCACAGAGACACTAAACCACAACAGAGACACTAAACCACAACAGAGACTCTAAACCACAACAGAGACACTAAACTACCACAAAGAGACTCTAAACCACCACAGAGACACTAAACCACAACAGAGACTCTAAACCACCACAAAGACACACTAAACCACAACAGAGACACTAAACTACCACAAAGAGACACTAAACCACAACAGAGACTCTAAACCACCACAAAGAGACACTAAACCACAACAGAGACTCTAAACCACCACAAAAAGACTCTAAACCACCACAAAGACACACTAAACCACAACAGAGACTCTAAACCACCACAAAGAGACTCTAAACCACCACAAAGAGACACTAAACCACCACAAAGAGACACTAAACCACCACAAAAAGACTCTAAACCACCACAAAGAGACTCTAAACCACCACAAAAAGACTCTAAACCACCACAAAGAGACTCTAAACCACAACAGAGACACTAAACCACAACAGAGACTCTAAACCACCACAACAGAGACACTAAACCACCACAAAGTGACTCTAAACTACCACAGAGACTCTAAACCACAACAGAGACTCTAAACCACCACAGAGACACTAAACCACCACAGAGACACTAAACCACAACAGAGACTCTAAACCACCACAACAGACTCTAAACTACCACAGAGACACTAAACCACCACAGAGACAGAAAAACAAACAGAGACTCTAAACCACAAACTAACTCGTTGAGCAGGTCTGACAAACAAACCAACCACAGAGCTGAGTGCAGCCACTTTACAACACGCATGATGTGAACTACATTATTTATATGCAGTAACATAAATATACCTTCCTAAAGGTCTGGGTTTGACTTTTAAAACAACTGTTTTAGTATCTGAGCCTCTTCACTCTGCAGCAGATTCACATGATTTCATGTTGTTATTTAAATATTTTCACTCATTTCAAAGTAAAAACAGTATTTTATTTTTTTATTCTGAAAGAATGAAAACAGCAGTGGAAACTAAATGTTCTGTGACTGTAAATCCACCGAGTTTTATTTGTGGTGTATTTAATAATAATGTAAGACAATGTTGAAGTAATCTAAGTATTTAAACTACATTACTTTGAGATTACAGATTACATTTAATGGCAGTAATCTGTAATATTATTTTATTAAACTGAGACTATAAATCATGTGTGTGTTAGTTTAACTTGTGCTCAGAGCTCGTGCCTAACGGTGTGACCCACCCCGCCCCGTGCTGCGTTCAGGTGTGTCTCAGCCTGTTATCAGCCTGTTAGCTTTATCAGCACATACAGAGGAAAACACACAGCACCGCATTCCCGCACCTGTCCCTCAAACAGCGAGACAGAAACCAGCCTCAAGGTCTCACTGCGTTAAATCACTGACTGTGAGCGGAGGGAGGGGGGACACTCACCTGTGAGCTCACCTGAGAAAACAGGAAGTGAAACTCAGCAGCTCAGAGTGGGGTGGGGGGGTGAAACCAAATGTGGAATTAAATCAATAAATAATCCACCAGTTTGTGTGTCGTGTTTATTTTAAAAAGGTTTTTAATCAGGAGGTTTAAATCCGTCGACAGGTTCAACTCGCAACAGGTGCATCAAAGTTTAAAAACAGAGAAAAAACCAGCTCCAACCTGCTGCGACAGCTTCGAAACTCACTTTATCCCCTCAGCGACGACACCAAACCCCGCTGCTCCGCGTCTTTACGACCGGTAACTTCACCGAAACGACGTTAAAACAACTTCTGCTCCATCAGCTTCACAACTTCACGGCAACTCAACCGTCCGCTAACACCCGCGCTAGCCGCTAGCATGCTAACGTAGCTTCTCAAACAGCGTCAGAAGAAGAAAAAATAAAACCTCTCGTGTGGTTTTATTTCCGCGGGACAAACAGCCGAAGGATGAAGGAGCCTGTCAGCGGTGAACTCATCAAACACACCGCGATGTAAACGGGTTCTGAACTGGTGGAAAAACTCACATCAACTGGATCCAGTTTGGCACCAGTGTCGCTTTAATGCTGCGTTCGAGTGCTGTCGGAAATAGTAACTTTCACAGTGTGTTTAGCGACCTCGGGTGATGTGGGAAACTTTTGCTGCTAAATAAAGTTTTTTTTGTTTAACGATGTATATTTGACTTTTAAGTGATAACAACAAAAGTAAAGGTGTTAAAAGTCAGTGAAATAACAAAAACAAAATATAAAGATAAAACTAAAAGAAACGGAACAATCTGAAAAGTTCATCTGGAAACAGAAATATAAAATCAAGGTTCATTTTACCCATTTTTTGCAAAGCTTTCGACTTAATATCACATCAACAATTATCATTAGATCAAGGTATAAAGATATAAAAAGTATAAAGGCTTAAGAGCTTAAATAAATAAATAAAACAGTTTCACCTCTCAGAACACAACTCAGAGCTACAGAACTCTGAATCACCATTTCTCGCCGCGTCGTGAAGGTAGCACCCCGTCACGTGACAGAGCCGGACTCAGTCATGGCGTCCTCCCGGAGACGGCTGGTTTGTTTACGCTCCGGGATGTGGAGCCTGTTGTTTTACTGTGTTTACTCTCATCTGAAGCCGGTTCTGACTGAGGAGGTTCAGAGCTGCGAAAACCTGAGACTCGGACAATATCCTTTCAATTAATATTTACCAGCGTAACTCTGATTTACAGGGAGATAAATCACCTGAAGGAGGCGGCTAACGGCTGCTAGCTTACTGTTAGCTTAATGTTAGCAGCTAAAACCTTATAAATACTCATATATACCAGTGTAATACTGCAGTTACTGTGTGTACTCAGAGGTATATTTACGTTATAAACCACTTATTAACTATTTATGATCTGTTTGGACACTCATGCTTCCTCAGATGTTTCTAAACTGAGTCTGATGGAGACAACAATCTAAAAGTACTCTGTTACAGGTAAAAGTCCTGCATCATACTCCAGTACAAGTACAGAAGTATTCCCACATAAATGTACTTAAATTATCCAAAGTAAAAGTACAGCAGTAAAATGTCCTGTGATATTTATTGTTTATTGTGTTATTATATGTAAGATTATTGATTATTGGCCTCTGGAAAGGGCCAACAGATCATCATGAGATGATAAATGTAAAAACAAACTCCCTGTACAGATCTGTTTGTATCTGTTTCTAACGTTAATGAGATAAAATAATCTCTGATGTGACAGAGACTCTGAGGGACCACAGTACAAATCAAGAGGGATGTAGTGGAGTAGATGAAGTATACAAGCATAAAGTACATGTGTTTGGTCGGTGGTTGTGATGTTGATATTTAAAATGTTCAGCTTTAAGAACAGAGTAAACAGTAGTCCTGGTTCAGTCCAGTATTTAGTCCTGGTTCGGTCCAGTATTTAGTCCTGTTTCAGTCCAGTATTTAGTCCTGGTTCAGTCCAGTATTTAGTCCTGGTTGGGTCCAGTATTTAGTCCTGTTTCAGTCCAGTATTTAGTCCTGTTTCAGTCCAGTATTTAGTCCTGGTTCGGTCCAGTATTTAGTCCTGGTTCGGTCCAGTATTTAGTCCTGGTTCAGGTCCAGTATTTAGTCCTGGTTTCAGTCCAGTATTTAGTCCTGGTTCGGGTCCAGTATTTAGTCCTGGTTGGGTCCAGTTTTCTCTGATGATATTAAACTGTGCCTGCTGTTGGTTTACTGTGTGTTTACGTCTGGACTCCTTCACTCTGTTCACGTATCTCTGTAACGATCCAAAGATCGACGAAGCCACTCAGGAGCCGGAGAACTGCAGGGACACGACGGCCTGGGGTGAGTACGACACCGACGTCAACGTTACATCCTCAGCTGAAGAAGAATCTCACGTGTATCATAACTTAGACACAGTTTGATCTGTGGAAGTCGGCCACTTTAAAACTGCTGCAGATCACAGCAGGAAGTACATCTGGATTTCAAAATAAAAGCATGTGTGTTTTCAGTGGAGTGCCTCCCAGCTCCGAACATCAGCTGTCGACTCTCCAACGGGACGGAGTTCAGGTTCAGTGGGAGGGAGGTCGGCTTCAACAAAACCATCTCCTGCAGGAACGTGTGAGTGCTCACACTCACTCACACATGGCTGTTGTGATTGATTATAAGATATATCAATCATATTGATATATTGATTAGAATAATAGACTGTGTATTTTCTCTCAGGAGTGGTTATTCCTATAAAGTCGCCGTGGCGTTGTCTCTGTTTCTGGGCTGGCTCGGGGCGGATCGCTTCTACCTGGGATATCCTGCTCTAGGTATTTACTGTGTGGTACTTTTACTTCAGTAAAGTATCTGATTACTTCCTCCACCACTGAAAGTCACACAGTAACACAGACACACTAACAGATGGAGGCAGTGGTATTCCAGCAGCTCCTGGTTAAATCCCTGTTTTTCTCTATGGAGTCTGGTAGAGATATATAGAGATGTTTCTGGTTAAATTAACAGGATCTGACTCTTCAATAAAAAGCTCTGTCTCTGTAGGAATCCCATCATCATGCTGTCAGACTCTGAGAACAACAATCTGAGTCTGTCAGACAAGAATAAGAACTTTAGTGGACGGACTTTGACGTGGACGATTGAGTTTTGTCCTGATTAATCATTTAAACCCAAAAACATGGAAAATAAGGTTCAGGTTCAAAAATACCAGCATTATCCTTTAAAGTTGTCAGAAAAACAAACAGGAAAAATCACCAATCTGCTGAGGAAGATCATGTGATGTGATCGAAAGCTCCAGAACAGCTGCGGCTGGAGAACGTTCGTCAGTTTATCAGCGAGATTTTTGTGTAAAAAGCCGCGTAGCAACATGACGACAGATAAAACCTGAACAGTTCTCTGTGTCTGACTGACTTCATGTGAAACTAATGAGACTGAGCTGCTATAAACAGGAACATTAGCAGAGAGTTCACTGCTGCTGATGAGGAGCAGCCATCTTGGATTCTGATGTCGGGGTTGGTGGAGTTGCTCCGAATTCAAGGAGGCGTTCAGGTTCAAACTTCTGACTGGGAACTCAAAATTCAGACTTCTGGTTTAAACTGGAACGCACCATAATTTTATCTGTAGAAGGAAGTCAAGGTTTTTCCATTTGCTTCAACACAGTCAGAGTTTCATCACAGTGACACCCAGTGGACAGTAGAGGAACAGCAGCTGAAAACTCCTCCAGCTGCTGCTTTCCTGTTTCCTCCTCCTCGAGCTGAACTCTCAGAAACTCTGAATGTACTGATGAAAATGAGGCGGCGTCGCCCTTTAACCGTTTCCACATTTTATGTTTTTTCCAGCCTGAATTCAAACCGAATCCAATTAGTGTTTGTTTGTGACTGATCTACACACAATGGACGATAATAACCCCAAGAATAACAGTTATGATTTCCACAACAAGGACGAGTTATTATCAGCAGACCGAGTCCCCTCTCATCCTTCTTTTAATGAGACACCTGCAACACCACAAAGGCTGAAAGGCTGGAGGGGGGGTGGGGGTGAGTACTGGGGGGGGGGGGGGGTTTGGATGGGGGACAGCTGCGCTGACGAACACCTGGCCTGATTTGGCACAGGTTGGTCCGGGCCGAGCCAAGCTGAGCCGAGCCAAGTCAGATTAATTTCTAAAAAAATCATATTACAGGCAGCTTTGTTACAGAGCTGCACAGAATAAACAAACAGAGAAGAGGCTAAATAATATTTAACAGTTAGCGCCCCCTACAGGCTGCAGAGGTAACTACAGACACAACATCCAGATATAAATTTTCCTACGTTAAGTTCTACTGTACTGAGGAACAGTCGTAGGATCATTAACACCTAAAGGATTTATCCTCTGAGGAGCAGGAACATGATCAGGACATTTCTGCATTAGATTTTTATACTTCTTGTGTAAAAGTGGAGGTTTTGGCTTGACCCTGAAGTGAATGATTTATCAGTTCAGGAGCAAATCAGACAATTTGAAACTACAGTTTGTAAACTAATGTGGAGTTGTCCCCCCCCCCCCCCTGATTAGAGTCCTCAGGTCTGATGATTATCTGATGGTTGTAAAGATGATCTTGTCAGATTCTCCTGTGGTGTGAGGTGTGTTCACACTGATTTTACCCTCCGTGATCTGCTCTGAAGATGATCGATGTTCAATATTTCCTGTTGTGGGGTGATCACTGAGTGCTTGGTGCAGGAATGGCCGAGGGTTGCAGAGTTCTGGCAGCTCCAACAATCCTTTAACTCTGTTAAATAATATTTTTGCACCTGGACCTTATTTTAGCCGTTTAACAATACCAGACTCCATTGACAAAACCAGCAATTTTACAGAGCAGAACCCTGTCATACGAACTCACCACAGCTCTCTTTGCCTCTCAGGATTGTTGAAGTTCTGCACCGTTGGTTTCTGTGGAATCGGCACTCTGATCGACTTCATACTGATCGCCATGCAGGTGAGAGCCAACCCCGGTCAGGTACTGGTCAACATCCAGTTTATAAACAGAGGTCATTGCCTGTCTCATCTTTCAGGACTCCTCTCTAAAGAAATGTCCGTAAATGTCAGAAAACAGGTAAAACATTAGACGTCTTTAAAGGTCTTTTTAAATCTAAAATACAAAGATTTTTTTGAGATAAAAACCAAAGAAAAACTGAAAATCTTCACATTAAAGAATCTTGAGCCAAAGAGCAGAATAAAGGAATAGTTTGTCTGTTAGCCTGTCTCTGTCTGAAGGTAAGAAAACAAACCCACAGCTCCTCTAAAGCTCAGTAATTAATGTTATATTAGTTAAAACGCCACTTCACACTGACCTGGCAGCTGATGAAAAGCTCCTAAGTTAAGGTCCATTTAGTGCCTTTTGTCAGATCTTTCAGCCACATCTTCATCTGTGAACAGAGTACACAGAGAATCAGTCTGAGTCAGATGTTGAAGCAAACATCACCAGTAAAACAGTACTTTACTTACAAGTCATCTCGATCAATTGATTTAAAAACAAAATTAATCTGCAACTGTTTTGATAGTCGATCAATACTTAAAGGTAGAGTTGAATTGATTAGTTGATCAACAGAAAAATAATTGCTGTCATTGGTATTTTCATTCTCGAGGAGGATTGCCGATTATATGGAAGTGGTTTGGTTTCTGGTCTGACATGTCGCCGGTCGGTACCAACAAAGACGGAAACACAACACATCTTCAGAACCAGCTGGAAAGGTTTCATCTCAGCGACCACACAGAGGATGAAGATGCTGTTTGTCCGTCCACAGCAGGAGCCTTTGTTTTATTCACGTTTTTTGATCAGTTACAAGAGAAGTTTATTTTTAATTTTTAGTTAAAGCAGATCTGTTTTTGTTAATAAATTAATTAGTCTTTTAACTAATGAGCCACTGGACCGAAAATACTGATAACGATCAATATGGAGAAAAAAATCACCCAGCCTTTATGGAAAGAATGAGTTTAGTTGGAGTCCTGACTGTTTAAACTGATCTGAGATCAGTGGTTTCACCTCTTTACGCTCCTCACAGACGCCTTCATGTCCTCTTAAGGAGTGACACCTGTGATGAACAGTTCCTTGTTTCCCGGAGGATCCATTTCAGCGCGGCACGCGGCGGCGGAGCCTCATATTTTAGCGTCTAACTGCCCGGTCGTGGGGGGGAGGAGCGGCGGGGCTGATGAATAAACAGGCGTCGGCCGTCTGATTATTATTTACGCCCATCCATCGCGCAGCGCTGCGTCTCTCTCAGGCCTTCGGGATGAATGATGCCTCCAGAAGTTTCTAATGGACTCTGAGAGAGGACGGAGGCAGACGGATGGAGCGAGGGGAGACCGGAGACGAAGGGACGAATCACTCCTTCCTGTTGAAGTGTTTTAGATAATAGAGGCTGGAAATCCATCAGGGGAAGGTGTGAAGGGGATCAGCGATGGATGGATGGATGGATGGATGGATGGATGGATGGTCGGTCGGACTAATGGCCTGTTTAAACCTGGACATGATGCGAGTGGACGGTCGACGTTTGACGGATCGCAGAGTTTTAAACTTCTCTGTTGGTGAGAAGAACGACTGTGACAGCAGCTAATGGAATCAATTAACCAAAGTCCACAAACGATTTATTTTCTCCACAAAATTAAAGCGTTATTATCTGAGTCAAATGTTCCTGTTCTGATTCTCAGATATGAATTTTTTCTGGTTCTTACAGACTCTACCTACGGCTGAAGACGTCACTTTGGGTTGAGGAAAGTTGTAACAAGCATTTCTAAAGGGAAACAGTTGCTTGCAGCTGCTCAGCACCTGTGTTTAACTTTCAGATATCAATAGATATACTTTATTGATCCAATAACGGTTCCAACTCTTGACTCAACCTCGCTGATATGAACGAATCGATTAAATTCCACATGACTGACATGAATTGAAGGTTCAGCTCTGACTCAGCTGTAGTTTCCTCTTATTAAACGTCACCTGTTGTTGTGTCGTCCTGCAGATTGTGGGTCCAGCAGACGGATCAAACTACATCGTGGATTATTACGGCGCCCGGCTGACCCGCCTCTCCATCACCAACCAGACGTACAGGAAGCCTCACCTGTCTCTGTGAACACACCTGGACACACAGGAACACAGGTGAGAGAAAAGACAAACTTTTCTCTGAATGTCCGAGTCTTGTTTGAAAGTTTGGTCGACTGACGAGACCAAAAATACTTCATTTACTCAAAGACTTAAAGGATAACTCCAGAATTATTGAACCTGGGCCTCTGTTCACAGCCACCAGACTCCATTGACAAAAACAGGGATTTAACCAGGAGCTGCTGGAATACCACTGCCTCCATCTGTTAGTGTGTCTGTGTTACTGTGTGGTACTTTTACTTCAGTAAAGTATCTGATTACTTCCTCCACCACTGAGAGTCCCACAGACACACTAACAGATTGGAGGCAGTGGTATTCCAGCAGCTCCTGGTTAAATACCTGTTTTTGTCAATGGAGTCTGGTAGAGATATATAGAGATGTTTCTGGTTAAACTAAAAGGATCTTCCTCTTTAATAAAAAGCTCTGTCTCTCGTCCTCCTGGATGGATGTAGTTTTAATTTTTATATTTTATCTTTAACATCTTAGTTTGATACAGAGTGATAATATATTAATGTATTAATCCTCTCGCTCTCTCTCTTCCTGTCTTTCTTCAGGTCTCTCCATAAGCATTTAAGAGCTGAGGATATGCTTTGAAATCTTTATCGACACTCTGAGTCTGAACATCAACAAACAGAGGAGTTAAACAACAATTCATTCAAACCTGCATCAACACGACCGATCAGAAGACGTTTAAAGGGCCGTTCTGTTTGTTTTCCTGTAAACCTTCACATTCCTGACGATTGGTTTCCAAATCATTCATCAGATTTTACACTGAGCTCCTTTAGTTTCGCTTCATCTACTCAAATCAAACATTTAAATACAGTAGTCCTCAGGTCACGTTTCTATCCTCACATCTGTCCGGCTGTTCAGTCTCTTGTGTGTTTTCTGTTGATATATTTATTCCGATTTTCATTGGAACATGCTGTTTCACTGCTGTCGTGTCTTTAAGTTATGATGTTTCTATGTAAATAAAGTTTCTTTTTGTGATGATCCACGTATGAAACCTGCTCGTTATTTTTAATGTGGCCGTTAATTATTGGTTTTCATGTTAACGTCCCTGACAACCTCTGTAGTCTCATTTAGACACTCGTTAGCAACCGCCTTTTTTAAGACACGTAAAAGCTTCAAACATCAGGAGTGGGGGATTTACTGACCCATTTTATGTCGGAGAATCAAAACCTGAAAATGTCTTGAGCTTGTGTTAAAACCACAGACCTTATTTCAGACATTTAACCAGAAACACACTGACTCTGGACGAGGAACAGGAAGAGCTAACATGCTAACATGCTAACTGACTTCCTGGTTTCAGGGTTAAAGAATAATATAAGATAATAAGAATAAACATTTTCATGTCTCAGAGTTAAGAAATATTTTTTAAAATGATCTTTAAAAACATTTACCTCAGTTTAACATGGATTTACAGGACCAATAAAATCCTGTTTACTTTTTGTTTTTACCTTTTCTGATCCAGACAGAGCAGCTGTGTGACGACGACGTCTCAATCTGTAAAACGAAAAGATGTTGATGTTTTCATGTGTCAAACAACAAGAGCAAGAACATTTGTGATTTACAGGGACCTGTAGTATATGGAAGTATTATTGGTAGTAGTAGTTTTCAACACATAGTCAATGAAAACCAATCACCCTATTTAAAAAAAACAAACAAAAAAACAACAGTGTTATGAGAACTGATCTGCTGTTACCTTTTTATTTTTGATCAGTTGAGTTGTCTCTGTAACAGTCGGGTTTTTTTAAGATGATGCATTTTCATTGACTGTCAGTAATTATCAGGAAAATAACTTCTGAGCTCTGTAACTTTTTAAAAATGATTACTGGTAAATTTAGATTTTTTTCACAGTAGATCGGAGCAGGACGTTTCAGACAGACTAAACTGAATACGACTGAAAACTAAGAGTGTAGAACAAGATTAATATTAATATCAATAAAACTGAAGTTAAATGAGACAATGAGCCTTGAATTCAGGTTTATTGTCTGAAAATTTGAACAGGAAACTTGTTGAAGCAGTGAGTTTATATGTGTTTAGTTAAAGGTTATTTAAAGGTTGTTTCCTGACGTCGACTTTAATCATGAGACAGACTGTTTAAACTCCAGCTGTGGTTGAAGTTTTTCTAACGAGCAGCGACTGTTTTTTCTTCTGTTTAATTATTATCCACAAACACAGGAACCAGATACTGAGTGTGTGTGTGTGTGTGTGTGTTTGTGTGTGTGTGTGTGTGTTTGTGTAGCAGCCATGTGGCTTTCATCAAAATTCAATTATCATACTGAACCACGCTTCACAGGACACACAGAAACACACACAGAAACACACAGTTGTGTTTCCATCACTTCAGAGGACATTACACTGACTTATGTTCATTTACTGGAGACTAGACCAGAACCTGAACCTGGACCTGGACCTGAATCTTAACCTCAGACCCTCAGTTCTGAAAACAGTTCTGCGTTCACCATGATCTGCAAAAACAACTGAAGATGCAGTACCACTCCAGGCCAGCAGAGGGAGATGTAACTCGATGAGTCTACAGGTTACGTCGCCCTCTGCTGGTTGTTGCTTTGAAAAAGTTTCGAAAAGCTCCACAATAAAACAAACGCTGATTTTATTCAGATTTAGTTGTAAAAAACAATAATGTCCCGTTTCAGCTCGTTAAAGTTTCTGTGGACTATTTAAGTTTCTTCATTTTCAATTTCAAAATTAAACGATGTTATGGAGCTGACTCATGGAGTTTGGATTCTGTTTTCTTTTTTCTAGAAGGTGAAATTTAGGTCTAAACACCTGGGAAACTTAATTTAAAAAAACAATTTACTACAAATTTTTTCAGTGTATAAATTACATACTATACTTCTCATGATTTTGGACAGTGTGTGTGTGTGTGTGTGTGAAGCCAATAACGTACTGAAGGAGTCAACCCATGGATTTTGGTTTCTGTTTTCTCTTTTTCTTAAAGGTAAAGTTTGGGTCTACACATCTGTGAAATTTTGTATCTCTTTAAAATTTTTTTGATTTGATTTTTAAAGTTTTTTAGACGTATAAATTACATTTGAGCTTTGTTTAATTTGTTTTCATGATTTTGGATCAGAAACTAATCATTTTTACTCAAAGAGCCGACTCATGGAGTTTCCCCTTTCTCTAAAAGGCAAAGTTTGAGTCTCAACAACTCAGCGTTTTTTTAAATTTATTTTTAGGTGTATAAATTAAACTTTGTTTCATCTGCGTTTTGATGATATTGGTCAAGAAGTTAATAACACACCTAACAAATAAATCATGTCAAGTTTTAATCATTTCATTAAATGAAAGTCTAAATAATCAGACTCAGATTCTCAGTGAGATGCTGGTTCCTCTCAGGGTTTCAGTAAGGAGCCCTTTAGTAAATCCTCAGTCGGACAAATGTATTTTTCAGTTCAGGTTTAACATGAACTCAAACTGGATGACGACTGGATCATTTAGATCAAGTTGAACAGATTTAAAGTGGATCAGTCTGTTTTACGGTCACTTTATTTTAGCATCGTTTGTGTTTTCGATTAATTTTACGTATTTTAAAATTATAGACAGAGTGAAGCTTTAAATCCTGTGGCTGTTACTTCATGTTTGTATGTCTGTAAATAACCGTTAGATAAACTAAATAAATGTGTATTTGTAGAATCAGTTTGTTCACAGCAGCATCTAGTGGACGTTAGAGGAACTGCAGCTTCGTCAGAGGAGGCTTCTGATTGGTTTAAACACCTCAGACCTTCACCTCAGTCATTCATGTTTTTTTGTCGGTTTAATTTCAGTGAAACGTGTTTTTGTTTTGTTTTTTAATTATTTCCCTCGTCGTGTTTGTCGTGTTCAGACAAAACATTAGAATAATAATCAACCTGGTTTACATCCTGGGTGGGTGATAGGGGAGGGAGGGAGGAAAGGGGGAGTCCTCTCCAAACACACACACACACACACACACACACACACACACACACAAACAGAGTGGGAAACACAGAAGGCATGAAATTACAGTTGCGTCAGTCGGAACGAAGCACAGGAGGAAACTTTACCGATAAGACGGAGGCTTCACGCAAACCTTCATCAAACTGTGTGTGTGTGTGTGTGTGTGTGTGTGTGTGTGTGTGTGTGTGTTGGGGGGTTCGACTAAATAAAGAAATCCCAGAGCTCTGGTCTTTCTCTGTCTCTATAATCCCTGAGTGTGTGTGTGTGTTAATTTGGACGGTCAGACCTGGTGTGTAACCAGATAAGTCAGTTCAATATTCACACTCGGCCTATTACTGGGCTCAGCTGTGTGTGTGTGTGTGTGTGTGTGTGTGTGTGTGTGTGTGTGCACATGAATAAAAATCATTCCTGATTTATTTTTGTGATGTTATTTTATCTCATTGAGTTCTTTTTGTCAGAAACGACAACGTTGCACTTTGCCTTTTCTGTCCCTCCTGAGTTTCCGTAGCTCCTCTCATTTGAAACGACTGTAACACTGGTCGTATTTAGTTTTTACCGTCTGTTTCTGCACAGGAGGAGAAAAAGAGACAAAAAACAAAGAAAGAAATGAAAAATAAAAAGAGTGAAATATTTGTCAGCGCCCCCTTCAGGACGATCAGTGTAACTGAAGCAGCTTAAAAAGTTTCACAGACGTTTCCTCAGTAACCTGAGCTGCTTGTGTTTATGAGACGACAAACTGATCCTGAGTCAGTCTACAGAAATACATAAAGAGAGGGAGAGAGGGGTGAGGGAGGGGGGAGGGAGGGGGTGAGTCAGCCTGTAAATCACTGTAAGTACAGGAGAGAGGAGAAATGAGGTGAAGAAGAAGAAGAAGAAGAGATGAGCTGATGAAGAGAGATGAGAGGATGTGGAGGAGAGATGACATGAGATAATAAGAGAGGAGGAGGTGAGGGAGGAGGGGGAGGAGGGGGAGGAGGAGGGAAAGTTTCCTCCTCAGGGGAGACGTCGACCTGTCAGAGTAAATGTCTCCTCTGCAGGGAGATAAAATCATATTTAAAGATCAGACGCTTTAAATCCTCGACCAGCGCTCTGTTTGAAGAACCTTGAAGGAGACGAGGGGGGAGGAGGAGGGAGGAGGGGGGAGGGAGGAGGAGGGAGGATGGGGGAGGGAGGAGGGGGAGGGAGGAGGAGGAAGGGGGGGTCATTAGCTCTTCATCAGCAAACTCCTCCTGTCGTATTCTGCTCTTTAACTCATCACATCTCACCTGAACGAGCTGTAATCAGATTACTGAGAGTCTGAGTACTCAGAGAGATGGAAAGTAACTAAGTACTGTGACCTAGTTAATTACAGTTTGGAGTTACTCGTACTTTACTGGAGTATTTTACATTTTCTGCTCCTTTATCAAACTTTTTACTCCATTACATTCCTCTGATTACTTTAGTTACTGATTACTTTGCAGATTCTGATTAATATAAAATCTTTAAATAAGAAATTAATCAGTATTTTTACTCTTGGTACTTTAAGTATGATGCTAAAACTTTTCTACTTCTGAGTACTTGTAACAGAGTATTTCTACACTACTTTTACTGAAGTAATATATCCACGTCCTGCAGAGTTTACACAGATCAGAAGTCCTGGATTCTTTGAAATGATTTGAATGTAAACTTTAAAAACCTGATCCTGACCTGAATAACTCGCTGACATGAAAAGGTCACGGTCAGACTTTAACTACGACACGTGACGGAGCATTAATGAGGTTTCAGGAAACTTTCAGGAAACTTTCAGAGCAACTGGAGACTTTCTTTTCTTTCTTTTCTACTGGTTCAGTGGAGTTAAAGTGAAATATCTCTGCAGCTGCACCTTCAGGATTCACACACACCGATCGCATCAGTTCACATCTCACACCACTGCTGTCAGAGAATCAATCATGACGGACACCAAGTGTGTGAGTGAAGTTTCTGCTCCACTGACAAAACTAAAAATACTTCATTTACTCAAATACTTAAAAGATAATCCTGGGATTTTTTAATCTGGGGCCTCTGTTCACAGCCACCAGACTCCATAGAGAAAAACAGGGATTTAACCAGGAGCTGCTGGAATACCACTGCCTCCATCTGTTACTGTGTCTGTGTTACTGTGTGGTACTTTTACTGCAGTAAAGTATCTGATTACTTCTTCCAGCACTGAAAGTCACACAGTAACACATGATAACAATGTTTCTGGTTAAAGTAAAGGATCTTCCTCTTTAATAAAAAGCTCTGTCTCTGGAGGAATCCTGTCCTGATGCTGTCAGACTGAGAACAATCTGACAGGTTTTCACTGCAGAGTTTTAACTTAGTTCTGTCGTTTCTGAACAACTTTTCCAGCGAGAACAGACGCTCCTGTTTTTATTACCGCTGCAAAAAATAAGTTGATGCATTGATCAGCCACCAACACACACACACACACACACACACACACACACACACACACACACACACTCCTGCTGGACGCCTGCTCCCATTGGCTGAGCGCGGTGGTGGGTGTGGTATTGATCAGAAACACCAGCAGCAATTATACGACTTCATACTGAGTCTGGAGCTCATCACTATTCACTGTGGAGAACACACACACACACACACACACACACACACACACACACACACTCTTTGATTAATGCTAATTTGTGTGTGGACGTGGAGCGCCTTAATCCTCTTCTCTAATTGGTCTTTTATTATGGCTGAGGGGTATCAGGGGGCGTGTCCGTGGCCCTTCGTTAAGGGTGGTGTCACCGTGGTTATCGCGGCTCGATGTGAATGGATGAGGAGACCGGCAGGACGCCGCATCACCCCCCCTCCACACACACACACACACACACACACACACAAACTTTTATTCATTTAAACTGCAGGAGGAAAAGTCCTGAAGTTTCTTCAACCTGCAGAGACGACATGAGAGCAGAGAGACTCAACCAGGTCCAGGTCCTGACAGGTAAACGAGTCCAACAGGTCCTCGGACCTGAACGACCACACAGGTCACCTGTTCTTACCCTCAGATACGACCTGGCAGCAGGTGTATCGGAGCTCTGTCGTCATGGTTCAGGCATAAAAACAACCAGGTTAGGTTCAACTGTCGAGTTCAAACAGGAACCGAACTCAGGTCTTTAAGTTTGTGGACTTTGCATTAAAGTATGAATGAATCTCCGTCTGTCCCTCGACTTTCTCCTCAACCGCTCAAAAGATCATAAACTTTGAGAACCAGAGGAAGTCTGGACGTTTGTTTCTCGGCGCAGCCTCAAACGTTACGCTACGCTACACCTGGACAGTTCACAGCTGCAGGGTTTTAAGAAAGAAGGAATTCTGCACCATCATCCGGACACTGTCTGATTTATCCACCACAGTTTCATAACAAACTGGAAATATTTTCATCTTTTTCAAATGAGTGAATTTTTATTTCTTCGTAGCGCTGATGACAGACCTGTTTATCTTTACAAACTGAAATGCTGTGTTTATTTCCATAGAGACGGTGTTCAGGGTAACACACTACAAGTCACAGCATCAGAGTACTCTGATTACTTTTATGTTGAAATGAGTAACTGTAATTGAAGTAATAATCCGTTACTATTTCAAATCCGTCTCTTTCTTTCCTTATCCTTTTTTAAAATCAGTCATTTTGAGGGGGAGCACTGGAGACTCATTCTGATGCTGTCCTGAGTGATTTTAATTTAACAGTCTGCTCCACTAAAACAAGCTGAGAGAATAAAGAACCAGTTTCAACAGAAACAGAAACAGAAGCTGATCAGGTCTGTGTTTGTTTTTCCCTCCTCGGTTGTTTCCACGCCTCGCAGCACCGCCTGCAGCCACGAGTCCGTCAGGCGTGTCGTCACCTGGGGCCGCTCGTATCCCAGCAGCCCCGGCTCCCTCATTAACCCCGTAAATCCTCCTGTCAGCTCGTTATTTACCGGCTCCTCGACTCCACCGTCAAAACTGTCAGGGTGAGTTACGGAGGGAACTTTTATAGAAACGATTTTATGAACTCAGGAACTTTACCGAGGTTTAAACTGCAGGAACCTGGTTTCTCTAAACTCTAAAGACCCAGGAACCATCATTTCTGTAGATTTGTCAGCTGCACATTCATGTTCACAGGTGATCTACTGGATCCAGATCTGGAGACACCAGCAGCAGAAGCCTGGACCGGCCTTTCTGCTGCTTCTCTTCTATTGTTTTTTATTAAGTATTAAATAAACTTTACGTAGAAATAAACCCAACAGAAGTTCCTCTAAAATCATCACATTAGATAATTAAACATGGAGTCATCTTACCAGGTGTAGATGTAGATCAGACTCAGACAGGATCAGTCCACCTTAAAACTCCAAGTCCACCTTAAAACTTTTACTACTGACAAAGATTCACTGGTTCAGACATTTTACTTCTTTTCAAACTTTTTTCCCTCCTCTCTGCCTTTCCACTCCTCATCCACCTGACCAGGAAGTAAACTCAGGTGTGGGTGGGTGTGGCCAGAGGCGGAGCTTCTTCTTCTTCTTTGAGGTTTAGTGGTGTTTGACAAACAATGACCTGGTGAATAAATTCACCTCTGAGGAGAAATTTCCAGCAGCTGTTTTATTTATAAACAGAGGATTCTGTGGAAAATTATTTCCCTGAATGTTTGTTAAAGTAAAAACTAATCAAAGAATGAAAGAAGACTTTTAAATAGTTTTCATTGTTTTCAAAGGGAACTTTAGTTTATGTGATTTTTAAAATGTAAAAGTTATAAAATTATGTCGTTTCAAATTATTAAAACTGAAGTTATCGTGTACAGAGACAGGGTGTGGTCGTCTCTCAAGTTCAAGTTCACAATTTGACCTCCTGACCTTTAGCTTGTTTGCTGTGGGGGCATATCAGGTCACGGCTGTGTGTGTGTGTGTGTGTGTGTGTGTGTGTGTGTGTGTGTTGTAGAAAGGCGATGCCCGATGTTGGCGGCTGGCTGAATTATTCACGCTCTTCTGCGGTCGTCTCCCTCCCTGAAACCTGAGAGGAGAAGGTGAGGCGGCTCCCACCCTCCACCCAGCACCCAGGGCGGGAGGAGGGGGGGAGTGGGGGTTGTGGAAACTAACAGGGAGAGAGAGGAGGCTCGTGTGTGTTGCTGAACAGTTTGTTGATCGTTGTGATATAAAACATGTTCAGTTTCTCTGGTCAGTCTGGATTAACGGCCTCATTCATCACCAGGAGACCAGAAACAGACCAGTTCAGTTCAGACCAGCACCTGGTTTCAGGGTGAACTCACATTGCACCAGTGTCCGACTGTGTTTGGTCACGAGTTGGACTTTAGGGATCAAACACAGCACAGAGCAATCATACTAGTCAAAGGACCTGGACTTCAGGGGTTAAACTCGGGTCTCAAATCTTATTGGACAAATTCCCACAAAAATGTACTGTAACCTAATAACTAGTGAACATCTGTCCCTCTGAAGAAATATCGAGATTTTAATGTAACTTTTTATACAGTGATAAATGAACTCACCTGTGAACTCTCTCACTCGTTCGTCCCTTGTTTCTCCCCTTTAACCACGAGAGACAGTGAAATCCCAGAAATCCTCGTGATGTGAAACAGAGTAAGATACCACACACACACACAGAGGACTGCTGAAATCAGCACTCCTGACCGCCGAGAGGCCGGATTATAACGAGAGTGTTTCTGTTACGACGCAGATTGAACAGTGGAAACAGAGGTCTCACTCTGCCTGGATTTCAGAAAACATCACATAAAACCAAACTGAGGTGGGAGGGTTTACATCAGGCAGCCAGGGATCAGTCCAGAGATCATCAAACACCAGAGGCTTTCCATCAGAAAACATCCAACATCAACCGACTGTTCATCTTTCAGGAAATCTGTTTGAATCTGTCTGACTTTTCTTTATATTTGCTATTTTTTCCCATTGATTTCCCTTTGATTCTTAATGATGAGTAAACATAATTTTCAGACAGGAAACTTGTTTGAGTTAAAAACTGTGAAAAAAACTGAACTTTATATAATCCTGTTCATATTATCCATATTGTTTATATCTTGTTTTGTTCATATCTTGTTTTGCATTTTCTAATATTTATTACTTTTTTTTTTACATTGATCTTTCTTTTATTTTACAATCCCTGTTTGCTGCTGCAACTAATTAAATAAATCTTTGTGTTATATAAATAAATACAATAGAATTTAGGAAACTTTTATGACTAAGTCATAAAAACTGGTCCTTGTATTGAATAAATAAAGTTGTCTTTAACAGTTTAAATGTTGCTGGAGTTTTGACCAAAACTGATTTATCTTCATCATGTCATCATCATCTTGGAAGCAGAGATGTCCATCATGGTGGACAGAAATCCAGACTCTTTTTTACCTGAAGCTATTAAATGATCTTCCCAATTTCTCTGAGCAGTTTCACCATCTTCCAGTCTTCCTTTATCAGTCGTTCGTCCTTATAAGTCTAGCCCTGAATTTTCTGTGGGATGAGAAAAGCCCAAACAAAACCTATAAAAGACCAAATCCGTCTGAGGACTGGACCCTTACAAACTTCAGATTTTATTACTGCACAGATAACGTTAGAATTTTAAAATACCAGTTTGCTTACGGCACCTTTACATCCCCAGTACTGGGTTTGCTTTTGCTTTGTCAAATTCTGCTAAACAAGTGTTCCTGAACAGCCTTGTATGTTCTTTCTTTCTCCTCCCGGCCTCTGTCATATTTCTGTGGAAGGTTCAGGATGAGGATGAATAAAGAGACAGGAATCATCTCTGAATCTAAGGCATGAACACTACATAGAAATTCCCAGTGGTTCTGCAGCAAAAAGTAAATTTTCTTTAATTCTAAAATATAAAATTCTGGACAAAGCAGCAACAACACAAACATGTAGAAGTACACGTATGAACACAACACAGAAACACTCAGAGACGGTCGATAGAGCATTAGCGTCTTTATTTTTTTGTCGTTGTTGCATAGGAAATGCACATCTTGCTTCCAGTAAATTGAATCTGCGTGGACATGAAGTCACTAATGGGGCCGAGAAGGGATGGGCCTACAGTTCACCAGTTCAACAGAAACAACAGTCGGAGAAGAGAAGAACAGAAAGAAAACAAAAAAACAGACCAACAGAGTGACTGACAACAGAAGCACTGACAGCAGTAAGTCAGAGAGGACGACGGAGAAGTCAGTGCAAAATCACAGCTTCAGAACGTGATGGACAAACAATGGCACCGGACACAACTAATGGAAACTAGTTAACATTGAACAAAAGTGTAACACCAGGTCGTGGACCCGGTGTGACGACGGCGGCGGCAGAAAACGCCGCCCTGTTCCATAAAAGAGTTGTAGAGGCACAAGGTTTAAGTCAGTTCTGGGTGAGGATGGAGGTCGATGGTCGGATGACGACGATGGAGGAACCGAACAGGTGGTGGTCTGGATGAGGACGTGGTCTGGTCTCTGTGGTGTTTCGGGCAGTGAGCAGGGGATGATGGGATGCGATGATGATGATGATGATGATGATGTGAATGTGTGACTCAGACTGCTCCAGGTCGCGGTCTCAGCCTGGCGACGCTCGCGGAGGTAAAAGATAAAAGATAAAGCTCTCCGTCCTCGAGATTGTCGTGGGATAGCTACGGTTAGCGTCGCCTCCAGAGGGCTGGAAGAAAGGCAAACTAATCGAGTTGATCGATTATCGATATCGGTGATCGGCTCGAATACTCAAAACATCAACAGGCTGGAGAACGAGTGTCGGGCAGTTCTGGGAATCCCTGGTTTTGTTTTCAACTTGAACACAGTGATGAAAATTTGACGCTATGATTTCTATTGTCTCTACTCTATTCTACCTTTTAAAGGACAATGCCAGTGTTTTTGTCTGTTTTAATGAGCAACATTAGTGAATATGTGTCCAGCAAAAACACAGAAAACTTTCTCTGGTTCCAGCTTCTCAAATGTGAAGATTTATTGCTTTTCTTTCACATATTTGAAAACAAACCGAATGTCTTTGGGTTTGGAAGTTGTTTCAGGAGGTGACAAAGAGGAAAAAAGTTCTGATGGTTGAAAAATAAAGAAGTTAACTTTTGCGAGATTCCAAGAAACATTCTCTTACTTCTGTGAGAGCTCAAGAAACTTTCTCGGGATCTCGGAAAAGTACATCTTTTTTAAAATTTCAACCTTCAGATCTTTTTTCTCTCTGTGTCCGTTTCCGGGCTCCGTGGTTTTCTGTCATTTTACAGATAAAATAATAGTTATTGACAGATTAATTAGCAAAGAGTAGAATCAGTTATTCAACCATTAGATACCCAGCACTAACACGTCTGCATGTCTTTGAAAAACTTCAGCAGTAACGTGGAGAAGAAAACTTTTCAAATTCACCGGCATCGTCCTTTAACAAAACAGTCTGATCATCAACAAAGTTTGTCAACCCAAAGTTTTCTAAAAGAGATGCACAAGTCGAAGAAACTGTTTAGTTTCAAAGAGCCGAGCTGCATCGACAGGCTGCGAGTCGAAAACAGAGAGGAGCCACTGGAGGTGAGCTAGACAAGCCAATCGACCCCAGCTGGCCTGGGACTGGGAGAGGAGGGGGGAGAGGTAGAAGGGGTGAGGGGGGGAGTCTCCCAGGTGCTGGCTACCTCTTTCTCTTTCTAGACCTTTCTCATCCTGGAGGAGCGGCGGCTCGTTTGAAGTCCTGGCCGGGAGGGGAGACGCAGCAGAGGCTCGATGAGGAAGGAGGTGGTGGAGGTGGTGGTGGTGGGGGATTCTGTCCTGGATAATGCTGAGCGCTGCAGAAAAAGGCAGAGGCCATCGATTCAGTCTCCTGCAGGAAACTGCCTGGGGAGGAGGAGGATTCACCCAGAGCCATGCAGAGATTTCTCAGCCTGCTGGTCAATGGAGGCGAGGGGAGGAAGGAGGGGAGGAGAGGGGGGAGGCCAGACCAGCCGGGTGTTTGCTGATGTTAAAAGTTAGCTGGAGATTGTCGGATTAAACCCCCCGCGAGGCTGCAGCAGTCCGCTGATGGCCTGGGGCAGCCATCATGGTGGCACACCCATCAGATCAATGACAACAAACTGACAACACAGTAGAAAAACCGGGTGGTGTTTTCATGTCGGGATGAAAAAAGAGTCCCAGGATGATGGAGGATGAAGGAGAGGAGGTGAGACAGTTTGAGGCATAGAAGGGAGGAGGTAAGAAAAAGAAGAGAGGAACCAAAACAGTAACAGAACAATCTGGTTTTTGTAATTTTTTTCTCATTTGTTGTCTTTGTAACAGCTTACTAGGCGATTATGGAAGAGCATGCAGTTATATCTTATGATTATTGTACATTAGCTATAATCAGAGGGGCCTGACAGACAGCAAAGGCTACTGGTGTTCAGAAATTTCAACAATTACAAACAATTATTGTATTCAGTATTCAGAAGAGCATTATAATACAGGTTTTCACAGGCACTACATTTGATCTTTTTCAATATATCATGTAATATGCTGGTTTTTTGTTTTTATTTTTCATTTCTTTTTCAGATTTTTCCGTATAACTCGACTCGTTCGGTCCGTAGAAGCTGGGATCTGGAAAAAACGGAAGGATCGATCGTAAAAGAAGGCAGAGGCTGAAATTTTTACTCACAAAGTAGATACCAAAGTCCACGTGAGGCCGCCACGCTGCCGCTGCGCCCGCGTGCACGTGGGTGGATGTTTGTTTTTAGTCAGTGCATAGTTCTCATGCAGATTAGACTGCTATGCTTTGATACGCTGTCGGGAAGCATGATAGTAAGTTCAAATTGTCACATTTTCCAGCTTACCTCCCCTTCACTGGCTTGATTTAACACTTAGCACCATGTAATGGTTTTGCAACAGGATAAATAAATATCTTTGCAAAGGAGCAGTGACACTGTAATTCATTACAGTTGAGCACCGGGAGAGCAGCTTCAGCGTTACCTGCCTCCTCGTCCAAATGACTTTCCTTCATCTCTCTAAAGTGATGCCATTTGTACTCATTTCCCCCCGGCGTCGCACTCCGGGAACGGCCGAGACCACGGTGAAGGACGTCTTCCTTCAGGCTCCGCTCTCGGCTCTGATTCAGTGCCCGAGAAGAAAAGCGACGGGGGGAAACGGCAGTGTTTTTCTACAGCGAATTAAAAAGCTGCAGGAGGTTGATTTCAGGTGTCGCTGAAGCTCGTTCTCTCCGGTTTCCTTGCACGATTGTTTCTACAAGTACTGTTCAGTTCAGATCAGTTCAGCGTCACTATAATTCACATACTCAGGTCTCTAAAGTGATTGAGAGTTACTTCATCTCGGGGCAGATTAAAAATACCCTGGTCTAAGCCTGAAGAATTCTGCCCCTCTTCATGACAAGCCGTTCAAATTCGATTATCTCCGACCCCCCTCCACATCGCAGACTCGCACAGCAGTCCGGTCTGATGGATTTGTATCTCAGGTGGTGGTGGTGGTGCTGAAGGGGGGAGGGTAAGGGTGAGGGAGGGAGAGATGGAGGGGGGGATTATCTCTGCCCAGGAGAATTTGGACAAACGTGAAGACAACAAAGGCGTTAGCATAAAAAGCCCCGGCCTTCATTCAACCCTGTTTCCTGACGGAGCGGCAGAATTCCTCAAAGTCAAAATCCAAAAATCAACTCTTGGCAGGGAGGGGAGGAGAGGAAGGGGGGGAGGCGGTGGGTGAAGCAAGAGGAGGGAGGAGGGAAGAGGAGGGGAGGCGAATGCAAGTGGAGTTTTTAAGACAGTCTTTGTCTCCAGCTCTGTCATATTGCTGGTTGAACAAACTTTGGAGTCTCTAGATTTTGGGGTGGGTGGAGGAAGCTGCAGGATTCAGCGGGCGTAGAAGCTCAGAGGTTTGGTTTTTGGTGGCGGAGGAGGGTTCAGGTAAATTCATGACGGTTTTTGTCCCTGCTGGTGTTTGTTGGACGCAGCGTTTGGCCTTATGGGCTCATCGCTCTCTCAGCCTCAGCTTTGACTTGGTTTGTTGGAGGAGATCATGCAGCGAGCTTCACATTCAGCCCCTCCCCCAGCCTCCACCGCCACCACCACCACCCGGTGAACTGGGGCTCTCCACAGCTTTAAAATAACACCACATCTTCCCTTTAAGGACTCCAGCTCCAGTGGGATTTGAGTTTCTGCTCGTTTCTTTGCATTCGTTCATTTATTCGTTCTTTAATTTGACCCTAGACTCCACAATAAGATCCAACCACAAACCAAAGCAACACGCTCTTTAACATAAACTTACTAACATTTCTTTAAATGTAGAGAAAAGGGTTTGAAACAACAACAACATATTCTGTTTCTGAATATTTTAAATTGTCCGTACGAGTTATTATCGTGTTTTCACTAGCGATAGTTATCTTGAATACACAAAGTGTTAATGTGAACACAGAATGAAATGTTGACAAAAAAACTTTACTCGAATTTAAAATAAAGGGGTTTTACCTGTTGACGAGTAAAATTTGTAAAAACGCTGCGTGATTGTCTCATTTACACTCGTGTGGATTTTGAGGAGAACGTTTGCATGTTCTCAGTTTTCTTGATGCTCAGGTCGACACTATATCTTGTCGAGACTGGAATTTCAGAAATTAATATTTTTAACTTTGCCATACGAATTATTATCTTGTTTTCAATAAATCCACAGCTCATGTGCAGCAGTTATCTTGAATGCAGATCGCGTTAATGTGATCACAGGACAATATGTCATCCGGACAAGGAAGTATTAAAATCTTATTGGGCTCAGAGTCGATAAAAGCTTTACTCAAATTTAACATTAAGTTCTTTGGGTTTGTCTACATTGGATAAATTTCAGCTGGGTTTTTACCACCAACCATCTCAGGGCTCGATTATATTTCTTGGATTTGAACAAATTATTGACATATACTTCAGTTTTCATTAGCAAAACTGCATACGGTTTGTTCTCGACGGGTCGACAGAAACAACAGTAAATAAATAAAAGTACGAGGTCGAGGTGAGATTGTTTTTGGGCAGCTGCTGTTTCCAGGGTCGAGATTGAACTTTGAAATTTAGGTTGTGAGTCGACAACAAAAGAGGAATCCTCTGAATCTCTGCAGCGAGGATCGTGCTGAGGATCGTGTAACTCCAAAATAAAAATAGAACTGGAGGTGAAGCTGTTTTTGTCAAACGGCCTGGATTTCACGTGGGAGCTACAGGCGAACCTGCAAACGCTAAATGTACTTCTACACACCAGGTCTATTTTTTGCACCGATTGTATTTTGGGGTCGTGAGCGCTGCCAAAAGATACTTCTTACTTCACAGCAATACTATAGACAAACTCAGCCAACAGGTCATCTCAGGTAAATATATCTGAGAAATGAGCAGAAACTCTGATCTCACTCGAACTCGTCCTTCGTCCTGTCGACTTGTCGTTCCTCGGCTGATTATCTGCTCCATGCATGTGATGCTGTGATGAGCAGCAGTGGATGTGTGGATGGACGGAGATCAGAGTGGACCTCCAGGCTCAGGGGGGGAGGGCTGGGTGAGGAGGAGGAGGAGGAGGAGGAGGAGGAGGAGGAGGTGATCTCGTGGGCCAGTGAAGAAAGAAACAGATGGAAAAGAAAAAGAATCATGTTGCATAATCAAGCTGTTTATTTTCCTGCATGGAATGGTGAACACAAAAAAAGATGCCTAGATGCATTTATAGTAGGGGCATCCTTTGGCTGGCTATGTCATTGTCTCCTGCCTAAAACTAAATTTTTAAAATGCATAAAAAACGCTCGCTTTTCTTACCAATTTTCCTCAGAATTACCTAGATTTAGCTTCATCAACACTGATGCAACAAATAACCTTCAAACATAGAGCATACTGTAACATCCATTTACAATGGTCTTATCACCACAGCGCCCTATACTTTTTAAGTACAGGAATATGCTATACCATCAAAGAGGAAATGTCCTTAAATACATACAAAAAAGGAAAGCAAATAAAGAAAAATAAAGAAAATAAGGAAACAGGAAAGTTTTCAACTTAAATCCAGTTCCCAGAAAACAAACCAAACCAGTTCTAGTAATGTGGCCTCGATACAAACAATCAGAAAATTCACAACACTAGTTTTTCCTCATTTAATCAATGTTACAAAAGTCCTGCATTATAAAATAGGGCAGCTTTAAAATCAGTGTAATTAATAAAACTATACAACATACAAACACGTCTCCCAGTCGGGCCGAGTGGCCCTGCTGCGCTGCCCTCCCGTCCGTTAAAGAGCTAACTCTTCTCTGCGTCTCTTCGCTGCTTGTACCAGAACTAAATTACACACACAACACAAGAACAAAACAACACACTGCCCAAACTATTGCTTTTATATTCTTTTTCATTTTTTCTTTCTTTAAAAAGGGTGCAATTTTGTCGTTATCTTACACACACACAGCCAAAAGTCGCTGATTAGATGCTAGGCTGTTTCACAAGGTTTTTGTGACACTTAAAAAAAATGTCCGTGCAATTTTTTTTTTTAATTCCCTTCGCTCTTTTTAAGCCCTGGAAGCTGTATTTTTTTTATGACGTACTTTTTCACTATTGTCATTTATTTCATATTTAGTGCAGATAATTAAGGAAGTAATGCCCAACTCATGGCTAAAGGGTAGGCAAGAACAGAGACAAAACAAAACATGTCACACTAAGAGGAAACACACAACCCACACAAGTGGAACTACCAAACCATCACAGCCAACGGCGTCACGTCACTGTCCGTTAAATTTGATAGACGGACTGAACACAGAACAGGTAAACAATTTATTCACTAAAACCTCTGCTGAGCAGGGCGGGGCGTGGTTAAAATGTTGGACGTCATCAAAAATGTTTTCGATTTAACTGTTTTCCGTGCGATGGAGAAGAAGTTGGACTTGTTTAAGGCTTGCTTGTGACCCGAAGAAATACAAATAAAAAACTTTTAGGAAAGAGAGACCCGAATGTAGGATTGTGGCCGCCTGGTAGATTATCGAAACAGGAAGGAAGGAAGGAAGGAAAGAAGGAAGGAAGGAAGGAAAGGGATCCCCGAGTGACGGCTGCTCAGCTTGGCTGGAGCGCCGCCGCAGGGCTGGCTTCACCATTTTTAGGGACCGACCACGGAGCACGACGCCAGTCATGTGCACACTAACTTTGGTTGAAAGTAAAAGAGAAAGAAAAACCAGACTAAATAAACAATATAAGACAAAATAAGTCTAAGTGAGTGCAAGCAGGTATTGCATATTTTATGTCCTCGTTATTCATATGTGGGAACAAAAGTAGAAGAATAAATGAATCAAAAATTAAAACAGGAGGACTTGAAAAAAAAGCTTTCGCAGCAACAGGTGTAAAAATCATCCCATCCGACGAAGGACAGGATGAATGGGATGGGTGGGAGTAAACATGGTTAACTGAACCAATCTACCAGGTAGTGAGCGGTTACACGCTCTGTCTGCTCCATCAAGATACTGGCATCACAAAATTTAGTGAAACGAGCACAAAGTGTTTTAGCTGCTAAACTAAGCTACTAGCTAACAGGAACCAAAATGAAAACAGAGTTTTCAGGGACTAGGGAATCAACTGAACCATTAGCTAACTTTATCCAAACTTTTTTATCCACTAAACTGGGGAATAAACTTAACCTAACCTGACCTGAGCTGTTTTAGCTAATAAACTCAACAGTTAGCCAGTTTTAGTCACTAAACTGCTAGCAAACAACTCGTGTGATAAGTTAAACTAGCAGCTGAAATTAACAGTCAGCTTAATGAATTTTAGCCACCAAACTGTTAGCTTGAATCAGTCACTTTTAGCAGCTAAAATGAACTTAGCTAGCTGGAACCAAACTTTTTAGCTACTAAACTAAATTATTAGGGACTGGTGAATAAACTACATTGTTAAATAAACTGAACAAACTATTTTAGTTGCTAAACTAATCAATTAGCTCACCCAATTTAAAGTGTTTTAGTGGCAAAACTGCTAGCTAACTTGAATTAATCAGTATTTGCTGTTAAATCAAACTTTTAACCAACTTGAATAAAACTTTTTAGCTGAACCAAACCTGAATTAGCTGCTGCACCTGGCTGCTAGCTAACAGGCCACAGAGCAGAAAATGTCCTGTTCAACCTCAGACTTGGTGCTCGTTTCGCAAAATTTCACTGTGTTGCTGCTCGTTAGCAGAGATCTGGAGATGATTGACCTGATTGTAGCTGGTGTAGATTTCACCTGTGAGGTTTCTGCTCAGGCAAAAAAACCTCGTAATACTGAGAGTTTACCAGTGAGTAATTCTGGAAATCACAGCGTTCCTCTTCAGCTTTAACGCTTTGGCGTTAATTGCTCCAGTTACGTACAAAATCTCAGGTGTGGAGGGTGGAGGAACCGAAATAAGAAGAAACAATAAAATAAAACAAGACTCTCCACATTGGATCTTGTGCACCCTCTCAGGACTGGACCATAGCTCAAGGCACATTGATGAGGAACAAGTGTTTTCGTGCAATCTGATAACGTACGGATGAAAGAGAACGTCGTGGAACCTGAAAAAGCAGAACTGATCTGTTGATGAAGGAGTGGGAAGGAAGGAGGAAGGAGGAGAAATAAAAAAGAATGGATGCTGAGAAGCGAAGAGAGCTGGTTGTTTGTGAAGGAGAGCGATAGAAAAGGCCTCGACGGGGCCAAACTAATAGACGGCTGCTGGCAAGTGCCTGATGTTGGGTTTACAATATAGTGTCTTTATCTCACTAACTACATCATCTATGGAAAAATTTGTCACTAACACTAAAACATGCAGATTTTTTTATTCTTTTTTTGTAAATTTTTCACTTAAATTCACTTTTGTTCGACGCTGGATGGTCGTAAGAGTGTGTGTGTGTGAGTGTGTGTGCATGTGTGTGTGTGTATATATATTTATATATATAGTATAGGAAAAGGAAAAACAAAACTGAAGTTTAATAAAATGGTAAGTTGCATGTGAAGCGCTCGGCTCTCTTGTCTATTTGTGGACGAAAGCTTCCAGAGAGTTACCCTCTGCTCTGCCTCTTTATCACTAAACCACACCCCCTGATTACACGCTCGCGGGCCATTGGCCAACTGCAGGAATAAGTGCTTTTGATTGGTGCAGGAGCTCTAAGACCCAGCCAATCGTTGGGCAGCCCGTTACCGGGTGGCACCCGTTTTTTAAAAGATTATCTCGCCAACAGAAACCAGAGAAAACGTGATTACTTTTAAGTTTAAATTCAGTCGTTATTATATTTTCTCCTGATATTTTTTTTCCTCATGAGAAATTCAAATTTTTCTTTTTTTAAAAAGTAAAATGATGTGCTCATTAAAATAAGTTAATCGCTTAGCTTTTTTTTTGCTTCTTTTAAACCAAACGAAAGCTGCAAGAAATGCTTTAAAAAATTTAAAATTATGATATTTCTTAAAGGGATTCTTGTTCTACCATGCTAACAGCTTTACAAGATGAACAAACAACAAATAATAAACAATAAAAGTGAATACAGCTCCCCTTATTTCTCACAAGGCTATGGTTTCTAGTTCAACGCTGTGTTGTTGTCTTTTTTACCCCAATATTTTAGAGTCCCAGAGGTGTGAGCGGACTAGGAAGAAAAATATATATTTATATATACTTTTCAACAACTGTTTTCAACGAGCTATCTTACAAAGATATTTAACTATCCAACAGCTAGCCAACAAAATTGCACTTTCCTCATGATCAATATTCCACTGGTAAAGTTTTAGTCACTCGTCTCTCTCCTGTCTCTGCCTGCTTCGTTTTCGGACACCAGAGTTTTCTGCCCACCCCCTTTTTGCATGCTGTAGCTTCGCCCAGACTGGTGGATGGATAGAGGAGGAGGAGGAGGAGGAGGAGGAGGAAGAGGGACCGGCTGAAATGACGGCTAAGAGAGAAAAAATCAATGAGCCATGAAGCCAAAGCCTCCCAGATAAACGAGCTTGGATCCACCAGCGTCTGGTCGCAACACTTCACATCAACAAACCCCTGCTTCCCCCACGTTTAAACCCCCCCACCCCCACCCGCCCAACTCCACCCGACCCCCCCATCCCTCCCACGTGTAGTTCATGTCATTACCACCTCCACCTCCCCCGTCAGGTCGGGTCTTTCCGTTAAGCAACTGGTCCATGTCCTTGGAAAGAGCCTCCTCCCTCTCCCTGACCTGCCACCAACCAGGGGGGCGGGGTCAAGATGGAGGGGGTGGAGTCCATCACAGGAGGTGTGTGAGGGCTCAGTTAGGTAGGTAGGGAGGGGGGTGGGGAGGGCGGGGGTGTTAGCTGGTGGTATCTGAGCCAGGTAACACCTCTCCTCCTCCCCCCTCGGGAAACCACGACGCATCCCGTCCCGTCCTACGAACCAAACCAACCCCACGCCATCTGAATCCAACGGGATTTGGGGGGAGGGTGGGTTGGCGGGTGGGGTGTTGCGGGCGGGGTGTTGTACCGCTGCGAGTCCACCGGGTGCAGAGGATGATGGGAGAGGGTGTAGTTTCTCCAGAAGGGAAGCTCTGTGATTCAGTCTTGTGGCGTTCCCGAAAATTGAAGGCTCAATCCCCCCCACCCCCAACCCCCCCCACAAATTTTTCAGCCTGGTCTGGTTTCTGGGGCGGGGGTGAGGGGGGTGAGGGGGTCTGGCACTATATACGGACGTCGACATATGAACCACGTCTCCAGGGAAGTCTGTGACGTACAGTTTACAGAGCGGGTGTTTGACACCGGGGTCGGGGTGCGTTTGATCCGCTGTAGCCATGCTGATGCTGCTGAGTCTCTGTACGGCGCTGGTGGGGGCGGAGTCAGGCGCAAAGAGGTGTGGGGCGTGGGTGTTGGAGTGGGGCGGAGGGCAAGATGGGGCTCTGTGTCACAGCTGGCGTCAAAAGGTCAAAGGTGGAGGAGGAGGCTGCAGCGATCTGTCGTACAGGAGGGTGGAGGGTGGAGGGGCCTCTGGAGTCCTTATCCCAGGTACCACTGTGGAGGAGGAGACAGGACAGTCAGGAGGAGGTGTCACTGAAGACCAGGGATGGAAAAGTCTGGGAATTTTCACATTTGGAAACTTTGGGAATATGAGCCCATAAATATGTGGGAAATAATGGGAATTAACTGGAATAAATGGAAATAAAGTGAAAATTAGCAAAATTGCAGGTTAGCCAGTGACAGGGAACTTAAATGTAGTTGAAATAAAAAACATCTGGCAGTATAATCTTTCAGATTTAATGTAAATTCAGTTCTTCTCACAAATAAATCAAATTTTTAAGATTTGTATTCATTTACAGTTTGTATAAATTATCCCAAATTTCAGGTTAATTTGCATTAATTCCCATTCATTCCCATATATTCCCGTTATTTCCATGTAAAGTTTCCAACTAGGAATATTTCCAAAATTCGCCCAGCTGAACTTCCCATGGAAAGTGTCTGGAAATTTACCAGAAACTCCCCGCCCCTTTTCAACCCTACTGAAGACCCAGAACCATGAAAATGTGACACCTACACCAGACCCAGACCCAGACCCAGACCACCTTAAAGCCTCACCTCATTCAGCTGCACAGGAAGAAAGAACATGTTAACTGGACGAAACCAAACCAAGTCAGAGCACAGTATTTGTTGTGGATTTTATGTCGGAGAATAAAACCTGAAAATGTCTTGAGCTTGTGTTAAAACCACAGACCTTATTTCAGACATTTAACCAGAAACACACTGACAACAGGAAGAGCTAACATGCTAACATGCTAACATGCTAACTGACTTCCTGGGTTGAGGCTCATTCACAGGCTGTAGGATCACACACACAGTTAATGGATGCAACATGTTTTCCTCTGGGTAAAGACACATCGAGTTAAATATTCACTTCATGTTCTCTCCACCTCTGTGATCTAAGAATCTAAATCTAAAGCAGCCTGGTTGTGTTGTTGCTGAAAAACAGAAAACTCTACTTTTACTTTTTGGGACAATTAGTTTGAAATGTAGTGAAAGATTTTTACTCGTGGTTTCGTTTCGTTCTGAACGTCTTCTCATGGGTTGGATTTTGTTTTTCAGATTTTAAAATGTTCTCCTGATGCCATTCCTGCTCCCCAGAGGATAAACCTGTTAGATTTAGATGAACACATGAGCTTTGACCTGCAGGAGGCGCTAACACCTCCTCAGACCTGAGAGGACCTGAGACACGGGACGATGCTTCTTCTGCCTTCAGGAGTTTATGACACTTTCTCTCTGCACAATATCACCGACCTGTGTGTGTGTGTGTGTGTGTGTGTGTGTGTGTGTGTGTGTGTAATCCATCTCTGATAGGCCGGTATCGATCGCCAAAGGTGCATCGTTCACGTTTCATGAATCTCTCCCCCCCCACACACACCCCCCTGCTCTTCCTCCTCTTCCTCGCCTGCCCCGCCAAGTTCAAGTTCATCCCCGCCTTACATCATGTCTGGTTGCTAGGGACAACCAGACGGCCCGGGACGTGACTACCATCACCAAGGCAACCGCATCACCACCCCATCCCATCCCACCCTCCTCCTCCTTCCTTCCTCCCCTCTTCTTCCTCCTTTTCTTTCTTTACATTCATCCTCTCTCCATCACTTCCTCCTCCTCCTCCACCCGTCCCGCTCTGCACTTCTCACACACACACACACACACACACACACACACACACACACACACACTCTTAAAACATTTAAACGCAATTTAGAAAATGTGTTTTTTGAATGCTGAATGTAAAGTGGAAGTTTAAATAAAACACATGGAGGTAAATAGTTTGTCTCTCTCTCTCTCTCTCTCTCTCTCTCTCTCTGTGTGTGTGTGTGTGTGTGTGTTGCAGGGTTTCAGACCTCACTTTGCTCCTGACTCGTTGTAATTCTATTGCAGTGTGTGTGTGTGTGTGTGTGTGTGTGTGTGTGTGCAGTAGTGATAGAGGAGAAGACTGGAAGGTTAGTTTTTAATCAATACAACTTGCTGACGCTGGGACTTTTCTACCTCCCTCCCTCCCTGTGTGTCCCGGTGTCTCTCGGCCCTCTCTCTCTCTCTCTCTCGCTCCCTGCACTGCAGCTCCTCCCTCTGTCCTGAGAAGACTCAGAGAAGATGAAACTCTCACAGGCCAGACAGTGTGTGTCTGTGTGTGTCTGTGTGTGTGTGGAGTAATGTTACCACACAGCGGGCTGATGCTGACAGCTGTGATTCAGACTGTAGATACTCATCACACACAGAGAGAGAGAGGAGGAGGAGGAGAGAGAAAGATGGAGGATTTTACAGATGGAGGAGGGTTTCTGTCCGAACGAAAATAAAAATGTGATTTAACAAACTGTTGTTGTGCAAATATTAAGAGTTGGTTTGTTAAAGTGACGCTGCAATTAAAACCAGAGCAGAAGAAAAAGACGACGATGATGTTTTGTATTAAAACACAACTTTTCCATTTCAGCCGAGATTTTAAAAAAAAAAGAAATTTCCAGGAATAAAATTTCCAGTGTTGCACAAACTGAAAATGTGCAAACACACTGACAGACTAGAACGATAATCCTCCATCCTGTAACCTTGTAAAGGTGATCTTGTCAGATTCTCCTGTGGTGTGAGGTCTGTTCAGACTAATCTTACTCTCCTGATCTGCTCTGAAGACGATCAATTACATGGAACAGAGCCATAGCCAATCAGGAAGCAGCTGACTGAAGACGTAAGCACAACAAACAAGAGATGCCGTCGTCGGCCATGTTTGTTTCCTCTGACGTGGTCAGATGTGGAGCTGTGAGAGTCCAGACTCTGGTTGTTGGTGGAGAATCTGTTAGTGTGTGGTGTGGCTCTGACTGAAATAAAGCGCCGCCATCTTGATACAAGAATAAACACAGTGGGTTAAATAACACCAGAATCTGTAAACTCGCTGTTTTCCAGTTTGCAGTCTCGCAAGATTTCACCTGACTGAAGGCCGATGAAGCAGTGATGAAGGTTCAGAGCCTGAAGGATTTGATGTGACATGTTTTCCACAGGTTTCATTCACTTATCTACTGATTTATTCAGATGTTCCACCAGTTTTGTGAAGCTGAGACTTTGGCAAACACATTTCAAGCAACAAAACGTGTTTTTATAAAAGGAAAACCAAAATTAAAAAAACGTCAAATTCTGTCTTTGAACGTTTCTCTGGAACAAACAGGATAAAACTGAAACTGTTCCTGGATGTTGTGTGAAATATGAAGTATTAAATAAACTGCTCCCAAACTGACATGAACTTTTTAAACATTTACTTTAATTCTTTAATTTGCTCAGTTTTTCCACCTCTCTCTCTCTCTCTCTCTCTCTCTCTCTCTGTGTCTGATAGTGTTTCTATGTCTCTCGCCCAGACCTGTCTCGTCCTGAGTCAGCACTTCACACAAAGACACACACACTGTAACACACACTGTGGGTGAGTCATGGGGTGGGCGTGGTGTTTTTACTGCATGTGTGTGTGTTTCACCTTGAAGACACACACACACACACACACACACACACACACACTTATTGATCAGGTCATGTCTGTCTGTTGTGTAGTGTGTGTGTGTGTGTAGTGTGTGTTTGTGTGTGTTGGTTGGCACAACGAGGTGCCAACTCCCTCCCCCCTCCCCTCCATCTTCGTCTCCATGGGCAACCGCCACCGTCGCCCACGGCAACCACCACGCCGCTGCTGACCCGTGTGGGCACGATGCCCGCTCTCACACAATGCCAGTGCCATCTGCCCCCCCCAGAAAAACCCTACACACACACACACACACACACATACACACGCAGGAATGCACAGACTGTCCGGTCGGTCTCCATGGCGATGGCAGGAGGAGGGAGTGTTTACTGTACTGTCCCGTGGCGCTCGCTCTCCAACAGAAGCCGAATGTCGACCGCCCACGGTGACTTTTGTTCCTGTCTCTATGTGTGTGTGTTGTTATGTTGATTTTGTGTGTCTGTGTGTGTGTGTGTGTGTGTGTGTGTGTGTGTGTGTGTGTGTACATTAACATTCACATCTGTAGTTTTATACGTCCTCACGTCGCAAAGTGTCCTCACATTCCTGCAAAAATCTCAGTTCCCCAATCCAAACTCACATCTCCTCGCTTTCCAAAAACGTTCTTTTTATAACGTCCTCACAAAAACACAAACATAAAACTAAAATGTCCCTGATCATAACAACTGTCCTCACTTTCCCTAAGGGCTGCAAACTTTCAAATGTCCCCATGTTTCCAAAAAATGATTTCAATTCGTAGAATTTCCTCTTCAACCTGAAAACATCAGGTCCTTACTTTGTTCATACTTTCACAATGATCATAACTTTCTAAATTCGTCCATATTTTTCTAAAAGCTCCACACTTTCTCAAAAGGATCTGATCTTTCCAAAAAACATTCTCACTTTCTAAAAATGTCTTGAGTTGAGTGTTGTCTTCAACCTGAAAACTTGTCCTCACTTCTGAGAAAAGTCTTTATGTCCCAGAAATGTCCTCAAGTTCTTTTAAAATGTCTGCAGAATGTCAACAATCACCTAAAACTTTTAAAAATGTCCTCAGGTTAAAATTATTCCCACACTTTCCAAAAATATTCCCATTTTCTAAAATGTCCTGACGATGTCCAGATGTTTCTAACTTTACTACAAATGTCCTCGTTCCAAAAACAAAAAAATCTCACTTTATAAAATCGTCCTCAGGTGAATTTGACCTCTGACCTTTACGTTAAGATGATTTCTACAAAGATAATGTTGTTTCTTTACATGTAGATTTTTAAAAAATGTAGACGGAGAGAGAGAGAGAGAGAGAGAGAGAGAGAGAGGGAGAGAGAGAGAGAGAGAGAGAGAGGGAGAGAGAGAGAGAGAGAGAGAGAGAGAGAGAGAGGGAGAGAGAGAGAGAGAGAGAGAGAGAGCAATGTCCCACAGAGAGGGAGGAAGAATAAATAACAGAGTCTGTTTCTGGCAGCGGTGACAAACACCTGGCTCATGTCTTCAGGAGTGTGTGTGTGTGTGTGTGTGTGTGTGTGTGTGTGGTGGCTTGCAGTGAACGAGGCTGTCGATTTATTGACTCTGTCACAGGCCAACGCACGCACACACACACACACACACACACACCAAAGCAATCAAACATGTCTCGATTGTCAACAACAGGACTCCCACCTCACTGTCATCTGAGTGTGTGTGTGTGTGTGTGTGTGTGTGTGTGTGTGTGTGTGTGTGTGTGTGTGTGTGTGTGTACATTAACATTCACATCTGTAGTTTTATACGTCCTCACGTCGCAAAGTGTCCTCACATTCCTGCAAAAATCTCAGTTCCCCAATCCAAACTCACATCTCCTCGCTTTCCAAAAACGTTCTTTTTATAACGTCCTCACAAAAACACAAACATAAAACTAAAATGTCCCTGATCATAACAACTGTCCTCACTTTCCCTAAGGGCTGCAAACTTTCAAATGTCCCCATGTTTCCAAAAAATGATTTCAATTCGTAGAATTTCCTCTTCAACCTGAAAACATCAGGTCCTTACTTTGTTCATACTTTCACAATGATCATAACTTTCTAAATTCGTCCATATTTTTCTAAAAGCTCCACACTTTCTCAAAAGGATCTGATCTTTCCAAAAAACATTCTCACTTTCTAAAAATGTCTTGAGTTGAGTGTTGTCTTCAACCTGAAAACTTGTCCTCACTTCTGAGAAAAGTCTTTATGTCCCAGAAATGTCCTCAAGTTCTTTTAAAATGTCTGCAGAATGTCAACAATCACCTAAAACTTTTAAAAATGTCCTCAGGTTAAAATTATTCCCACACTTTCCAAAAATATTCCCATTTTCTAAAATGTCCTGACGATGTCCAGATGTTTCTAACTTTACTACAAATGTCCTCGTTCCAAAAACAAAAAAATCTCACTTTATAAAATCGTCCTCAGGTGAATTTGACCTCTGACCTTTACGTTAAGATGATTTCTACAAAGATAATGTTGTTTCTTTACATGTAGATTTTTAAAAAATGTAGACGGAGAGAGAGAGAGAGAGAGAGAGAGAGAGAGAGGGAGAGAGAGAGAGAGAGAGAGAGAGGGAGAGAGAGAGAGAGAGAGAGAGAGAGAGAGAGGAGGGAGAGAGAGAGAGAGAGAGAGAGAGAGCAATGTCCCACAGAGAGGGAGGAAGAATAAATAACAGAGTCTGTTTCTGGCAGCGGTGACAAACACCTGGCTCATGTCTTCAGGAGTGTGTGTGTGTGTGTGTGTGTGTGTGTGTGTGTGGTGGCTTGCAGTGAACGAGGCTGTCGATTTATTGACTCTGTCACAGGCCAACGCACGCACACACACACACACACACACACACCAAAGCAATCAAACATGTCTCGATTGTCAACAACAGGACTCCCACCTCACTGTCATCTGAGTGTGTGTGTGTGTGTGTGTGTGTGTGTGTGTGTGTGTGTGTGTGTGTGTGATAAGTTAAGTCAAGGCTGCCCAATCGTTACACTCTTCATAAATCAGCTGGCAAACAGACCCTGACCTGCACACACACACACACACACACACACACACACACACACACTCAGTATTCTGTTAAACGTGGATGTTGCATTCACTGACCACCTGCTCTATTGTAAACTGAAGTGCTGTGAAGTGTTTCACATCCTGCTCTCTGATTGGCTGTCAGGCATGTTTCTGGTCGACACTTTAACCTGCTGGTAACCGTGGAAACGGTGATGCTTCAGGCTCTGTTAGCAGTTAGCTGACTGGTTAAACTAAACGATGGACGATCTCTGGTGCTTCAGAAATACAAATACACAACTGTCATGCTGAAACTGGAAGAGGACAAACACAAACTGGACACACAAAAGTCTGTGTTTGTCTGCACTGTAAAGAACCCGAGTAAATGCAGCACCAACAACCGCCATTTTAAAAAGATCTGTGTAAAACATTACAACTAAAACTATTCAGTGTCATTCTCCTGCTTGTGACGGAGAACAGAAGAGGAATGAGCCAGCTAACCTAGCTAACGTTACATCTTTGTGTGAAACATGACAGCAAGAAACACCCAGCTGACCTGCTGCTACCAGTGGGTGCTAATGTTAGCTAGCTAACGTTAACAAAAGTCAACTAGGAGCAGATCCAGGACATATTAGAAGAGGTCTACATCCATGTGGACTCAGGTCTGAGTGTGTGTCACCTGTGGTTGCTGAGGGATGTTAAAGCCGGGGTCTCTGGGTCCGACGCTGACGAACCGCTGGGCTGGAGATGTGGTGGGGGTGGAGTAGGCTGCACAACAAACACACACATAAAGAGTCCTTAGACCACTTTATCCTGGTCCAACACCTCAGACCAGACTCAAAATATCATCATGAAACCAGCTCCAGGACGTGTTTAGCCTAGCTTAGCACAAAGACTGGAAACAAAGGGAAACTGTTAGCAGAATAAAGTTTTAGATCTAGGTCACATTATTTCCTCCTTGATATTAAAGTAAATCTGAACTCACTCTCCAGGATGAAACCAACTAAAAACAGGAGCATTAAATATAAATATATGTACTTGTTCACGTGTTGATGAGTGAGAGGAGGATTAAAGATTTTGGCACCGACTGCGTCTGTTTTTGCCAAAATGACAGAAATCTTCTTTAAAACCCCTGAAGTGAAATTTAATCCAAACACAACACGACTCCTCACAGATTAGGAAGCATTTGTTTAGATTTAGAAGTAAATATCAGATTAATAATTAAAGTATTTATTTGTTTTTTTGTGCTGTTGTGGGGGCGTTTTCGCTTCAGGGGAATCATAAATACTTCTGCTAATCTGCAGTAAAAGTTAAGAATAACGTTATATAATTAATTTTGTGTGTGTGTGTGTGTGTGTGTGTGGACTCACTGGGTGAGGTGGGTGAGTTGCCTCCCCCCTCGGTGGAGGAGGTGGAGGGCGGCTTGGCGTCGACGGGCAGCGGGACGGGACGGGCCATCGGGGGAGGCGGAGGGGGAGGCAGCATGGGCGTCGGCAGGAAAGGGTTGTGGACCTTTCCCTGGGAGCTACCATTAGGCTGAAGACGAGGGGGGGACACAGGTACAAACCATTAGATAGAAATATATATAATGACTTATTTATACAGAAAAACATCAACAGGTAGGTCACATGGTTCACCTGTAACAGCTCAACCCTCTGCTGTCCTCTGAGTGTGTGTGTGTGTGTGTGTGTCAGCAGTTTTCCAGGCCGGTCATAAAGAATTCTGCTGCCGCTCGCATTTTATCCTGCTAATCTATAAGCATAATACCACAGCACCTCACCTCACCTCTCTGCCTCCCTCTGTCTCTGACTCTTTCCCTCTGCACACTGAACGCCACATTCACAGGTGTGTCCTCATACCTGTTCACAGGTCGCTGTTTACACGCAGGGTTTTCAGACGACCTTTCTGTTTCAAGTCACAAACTCATTTTTTCAGCGTTATAACTAAAATCCTGAACCAGATGAAGGATTTTTTCCCATTCAAAAGTGTCACAAAGAAACATCGATTTTTAACATGAAAGTTTTATTTGGTGTTTTTACCTGTTTGAAACACTCGGTCTGTTTGTTTTAAAGAGGAGACCTCTGAGGAGAACTCTTCTGAACCATCAACACTGAAGGAATCTGAACCTAAAAACAAGCTAGGCTAACGTTAGCAGCTCAGCTAACAGCTGAACGGCGCTGGAAAAACACTGATTTTTAACGTGAAATAGTTTTATTCTGTGTTTTTACTCATTTTAATCACCAGGTCTGTTTGTTTTGGGGAGGAGGAGATCTGTGTGGAGATTTCAGCTCCCAGTAAAAACCTCTGTGAATAATTAAGGAATCTGAAGCTAAAAACAAGCTAGGCTAACGTTAGCAGCAGCTCAGCCTGCAGTCCCTCACTGACGTCCTGCACCCGCTCAAAAGCACCACAGAGAAAATCAATCTGTTTTATTGGTGTTTTTACCTGTTTTAAATACTTGGTGTGTTTGTTTTGGGGAGGAGGAGATCTGTGTGGAGAATTCAGCTTCCAGTAAAAATGAACAATCGACACTGAGGGAATCTGAACCTGAAAACTACCTGAGCTAACGTTAGCATCAGCTCAGCTTAGAGCCCACAGCCCCTTACTAACGTCTCGCGCTCACTTAAGAGAATCAGAAAAACATTTCTAACATGAAACGACTTAATTCAGTGTTTTTTCAGTTTTAATGATCAGGTCTGCTTGTTTTTGTTTGTTTTTGTTTGTTGTTTGTTTTCAGATGTACAATGAGCTCATCACTTCACCAGCTTCACTGGAAGTGTTTGCAAACAGTATCTTTACTTTTACAGGAGTTAAACCTTTAAAGACGAGGACTAACTCGTTGGTTCTGAACCAGACTACTTTTGCTTTTCTTGAGAAACCTGGAGACGCCTTTATTGTGGGTTTGTGAAGCCTCAGTCTTCTTCTATACAAACTGTGGTTGTCTGACACCAGCTGAGGCGTGTTGTACGTGTTGCACTGATGAATTAGTGCTGTGGAAATGGACGTTATACAGAATTTATCGAGGCAAACAGTCAGGTTTTTGTTCTCATGTCCAGTGTTCTGCTGAGAGACCTCGGGTCCTCGATTCTTCTTGGACTGAAACCAGACGATCAGCGTCACCTGTCAGTGGTTTAATCTCTCTTAGCTCTTTACTTAAAGACGTTTAAAGGATTTAAAATCATCAGAACTGTTCAGGCCCAAAACCTCAGTGTCTGCCTTTAAATCATCTCTAAAAACCTTAAACAAACGACTTATTAATTATCACGAGAATGATTTTATCTGTGGTTGATTTTATGTTACTTTAACTGTTTTATTGTTGTTTTATTTGTTCTTCCTTATGAAGCAGCTGTTTTGAAAGATGCTAAATAAATAAAATGATTATTTATTTATTTTTACTATAAACTTTATTTTGTGTGGTGGAAATCTCCAAATCATGTTTCAGGACAAAATGTGTTTCAGAGCTCGAGTCCACATCAGGTCCAGTTTTTACTACGTGTGCAAAAAATAAAAAACAACAGACTGTGTGTGTGTGTGTGTGTGTGTGTGTGTGTGTGTGTGTGTGGTAGGGGTGGTGGAGGGTGTATTGATTCAGTGTCTAGACACAGATATATCAACTATCTCACTGCAGACAGGAGGCCACACACACACACACACACACACTCTGCAGTGTTTTCTGCTCCTGCAAACAGATACTGATCCCACCTTTGCAGAGGCTGGAAAACACCAGCTCAGATGTGTCTTTGTGTACGTTTGTGTAGTTGTAAGTGTGTGTCTGCTGGTTGTGTGTGTGTGTGTGTGTGTGTGTGTGCTTACGTTGAGGAAGCCCACCTGTCCGGCCTGCTGGGCGGAGTCAGGACAGACCAGTTGGACGAACTCCTTGAGCGTCTCCTGCGGGTGATACCTGATGGCCGGGTGGGAGAAGTAGGAGCCGGGCTGCTGCAGGATGGGGGAGGAGGAGAAGTGGAGGCTGGAGGGGGGAGCGTGGGGGCTCGCTGTGAGGGAGGTGGGGGGGAGGAAAAGGGGGGAGAGAAGCAGAGAGAAAATTATTAAGAGTAAGAGAGGAGAGTTGGGAGAGCGAGGTAGGGAGTTCATTGAGGAGGGGGAGGGAGGGGGGAGATTTAAAGTTGATTAAAGGGGGCGTGGCCTAACATGCAGATACATGATGACGGACACACGGCAGAGCAGATGAAACCATGACAACGGACCATGATGCACCAGCTGTCAATCAAACACCTCTCTCCTCCCTCCTCCCTTCCCTCTCCCTCTTCATGTTTCCTTCTCTCCTTTCCTCTCCTCTCTTGATTCCTCTTCTCCTTTCCTTTCTTCCCCTCTCTCCTCCTCTCTTCTTCTTTCTATCCTCTCCTCTCCTTTCCTCCTTCCTCCTTTTTTCCTGTCCTTCCCTGTTTCCTCCTTCTTTTCCTCTTCTTCTTCCTCTCCTCTTTTGTTTCCTCTCCTTTCCTCCTTCCCTCCTCTCCTCCTCTAATCTAATTAAACCTCTAATTGGCCTAATATTCTCTGATTGCTCGTTAGTGGACGAGGCCTCGTTAAGGACTGTGATGTATAGAGCTCTGAGACGAGGAGAGAGAGGAGAGAGGGGGAGGCGGAGAGAGAGAGACATTAGAAATGATAGAGACAGAGAGAGAGAGAGGATAGAGAGACATTTAAAGGTAAAGAAAGAGAGAGAGAGAGAGAGGGATGGAGGGAGGGAGAGTTAAAGCTGCTGCACTAATTCACTTAAAGTCTGCTGTGATTTATCACTCTGACAATACACACTGACTGAGAGAGAGTGTGTGTGTGTGTGTGTGTGTGTGTGTGTGTGCGCCCTGCGGCCAATGTATTTACAGTAATCATTGGATGGATGGCTTTCTCTGCCCTCACACACACACACACACCAGGACACTCTGTGTGTGTGTGTGTGTGTGTACATTAATAGAAATGATCTCACTGTTCAGGCATGTACAACCACCTGTGTGTGTTTGTGTTTGTGTTACATGAATAAATTGTTGTGTATTGTTTTATATGAAACAACTCTTCAGACAACGACAGCATCTGTTTGTAAAACAGGTTGTAAACACACTGGACGTCTCCGAGCTTCAGACGCTGCCTCCTGAATGTCGACTAATCAATGCATCAGACACAAATCTGATTAGACTCAGAAAATGTCTGTCAACAAGTCGTTACAGTTTTTGTAGCTGCTTGTTCGGAGAATACCACGGACTGTTTCTACACTTTATTATCCAACTTTCAAAAAAGATATCACGATAAATATCGTACTGTGGAGATGTTGTCATATTGTTAGATTCTGATTTCGTTTCCTCCGTACTGCAGGAGCAACAGGCTGTAAACTTTACTTAAAATGACAGAACCACAAACTAACAGTGATGAACACGCTCATCTAAAGCAGAAACTACCGGAGTTAAAACGAGTTAAAACGAGTTAAAACGAGTTAAAACGAGTTAAAACGAGTTAAAACAGAGTGACAGCGTCAGCAGCTCGGCAGGACAGACGCTCCTACAGAGCTAGCGCTAAAAACTTGACACTGAAAACAAAATTTGGCATCGAGAGCAAACTGATAAACATCGCAAAAGACCGATAAAGACTGTAGATCGCACGCTCCCTGCCCCGCCCCTTAGGCCCCGCCTCTTCATGTGAAAACAGTGACGAAATCAACAACCACCGATACGACGTCCAAAAAAAAAAAAAAAAAAAAAAAACGTAGCTGAGAGTAGACAGGAAATCATGACTGCAAAAAATATTAAAATAAAGTGAAAAAAACAATAAAGATTTTTTTGATGCTTGTGTTTCATTTTTCAGTGAAATGTTTTTTTAAACTTTTTCCAAAACAAATATTTCTTTGCCAATGTTTCTCTGATCAGTTTGTTTTTTTTTTCAATAACTAATTTTATTTTTGGAGTCAAATTTTTAATGTCGCTGTTCAAGCCTCAAACGCTCCGCGGTGTGTTTGGGTTTTATAACTGAACCGCGACCAAGACACAAATTTTATGTCTGCAGTGTTTCCACTGTGAAAATGACATTAACATTAGAGTAGTTTAACTACTCAGTTAGAGTAAGTAGTTTCTTAAATATTTTATTCAGATTGGACTTTACCCTTCAGTTCATCAATAAAATTCAAGTGCAAAATTGTTAAATTCAGATTATATGATTTTCACTGAGCAGGAAAATATCATCTGAAAAGTAACTGTAACTGTCAGACAAATGTAGTGGAGTAAAATGTTTGTTTATTTATTTATTTGTTTTTTATTTGTGTAAGTATAAAGATTCATAAAATGGGAAACACTCAGGTAAAGAAAAAGTACCTTGAGTACAGTACTGGAGTAAATGTACTTAGTTACATTCCACCTCTGGAAAAGTTACAAAAATAATCAGCTGTTAAATGAGCTAACGAGGAGTCACAGAGGTCACTACAGGTCACAGAGGTCACTACAGGTCACAGGTGATTAGTCTCCGCAGAGCAAATCTGATATTGATCTGCTCGTCCATCTTTAGACAAAACGGAAAAGAGGAGGATTTTCCAACATGTGTGAGTGTGTGTGTGTGTGTGTGAGTGTGTGAGTGTGTGTGTGAGTGTGTGTGTGTGAGTGTGTGTGTGTGTGTGTGTGTGTGGTATCGAGGACCGGCGGCCTGCTTGTCGAACACAGAAAAAAAAGCCCGGGATTAGTTCCACTTTGCAAATTGCCTCGCTTCACTGCCTCAGACGCCCTCCCTCCCTCCCTCCTCCTCCTCCTCCCCCCTCTCTCCCTCCCTCCTCCTCCTCCCCCCTCCCTCCTCCTCCTCCCCCCTCCCTCCTCCTCCTCCCTCCTCCTCTTTGTCTCTCCCTCTGCCAACTTTTCCATGAAGAAGATATTTGCCATCAGGAGGTGGATTGATAAACGATAAGGAGGAGGAGAAGAGTTTAAAACAGCAGAACTCCTTCATTTGCACCGGAGGAGGAAAAGGAGGAAGAGGAGGAGAAGAAGGAGGGTGGGAAGATCTAGAGAAAGAGGAGGGAGAGGAGGAGAGAGGTGGAGGGTGAAGGAGAGGAAAGAAGAAGGAGATGGGAGAAGAGGAGGAGGAGAGAACCCATCACTGTGAGGAGAGGATGATGATGAAGGTAAAGATGGAGGAGAGGGAGGAGACGGAAACCAGGAGGAGCTAAGATGGTGGACTGAAGGAAACTCAGACTGATCCTGATCCCGATGGAGCATCACCGACACAGATTAGTTTTATTTTGAAAAGACAGGAAGTTGTCAGGACGTTGACAGGAGCCCACTCTACCTTTAAACCCCTGAGGGAGGAACCATCTCCAATCCTCTAATCTGCAACACGAGCAGGATTTCAGGATTTCCCTCCCACAGAGAAAAAAGCAAACAGACAGACCAGAGTCTGCGGGTCTTCACAGGTCCACTCAGGGTCCTGGTCTGGTCCTGGTCTGAGCTAAATCCTCCTGTTTTAAAGGTAAACTGGTTTTGTTACCGTCTGTTGGACTTTTAAACCGGAGGAACTCTTCCAGGTGAGCTAACATTACTGCAAACCCTGTGAAATTTAGTGGCTAATGCTTACTAGCATTAGTCTACCTGCTAACGTGGACAGATCGGTAGCTAACTCCTGTGTTGAGAGGATAACGTCTGCTAATTCGTCCAAATCCCGTCGCTGATCTGGCCGATAAATTGTTTGATAATTTCTTCATTAGCTAACAAACCAACACTGGATCCCTGCGGTGTAGCTAAGTTACAGCTAACCTAGCTAACGTTAGCTTGTTTGTTTGGTGCAGGCTGCAGCTCGGCCACAGGTGTCAGTAATAACAAGGGTTTTCAGATATTAGCTGGTTTCACTCCTACACAGCAAACCCAAACTTTCAAACTGTCACTAACTGGAGGGAAACAACGTGATGCTAACTTCATAGCTACAAAAATACGTCGTCCCTGCAGCGCTACATTTTCTCCTTTGAGGTGCGTTCAAGGACACTCCGACATCCGGGAACTGATGAATGAATCTGGTCGTTATCGTTCAACATCTACTGTTTCTGTTTAGTTTTTGTAAACATTTTGTGTTATTATTTACTGCACAACAATAATATAATGCACACACACACACACAGTCACACACACACAGACACACAAAGGCAGGCAGGAAGTGTGTTCCTGTGTTGTACAACTTTTATCAATTAGACGATAAAAAACTGTGTGAAGAGGAAAAAGGAGGTTAGGAAGGGGCAGGGTGTGAGGGGAGGAGGGGGAGGAGGGGGTGGAGGGGGAGGGGTGAGGAGGAGGTGAGGAGGATGTAGTTATGACAAACAC
>NC_066849.1:27276236-27281236 GCF_001640805.2 Lates calcarifer | reverse complement strand
ACGTCCTCCTCCATACACTTTATCCTCTTGGCAGAGCTGCACACACACAGACACACAAACGCACAAACAGGAGACACAGAGCAGCAGCGTTAACATCGGTGTCATATCAAACAACAAATACGTTTTAACCAGAAAATCTGATCAGGTTTTTTGTTCCTCTGATACTTGATCTCGTAGAATGTGTAGACAGAGACTGCCGCCATCTTGTTTTTACACCGTTGGGTGCATTGTGAATCTGTAAATACTAGTCTGCACAAAAAAGTGTCAACAAGGACAACAGGTCTGAGTTTCAGAGTCCGGGAGGGAACATCTGAATGTTGAAATAAAAATAAAAAAGTGTACTTTCCCGTGAAACAAGCTCTTGTGAAATTTTTGCAAGATTCAGAGAAACTTTCTTGTCATCTCGCAAAAAAATTTCACGAGATCTTGAGAAACTTTTGTGAGATTCAAGAAACTTTCTTGAGATCTTGCAAAGGTACATCTTTCAAGCTCTCTCGAAAAAGGGAGAAAAAAGTGCGAATCATCTTTTTTCCAACTTTATGAATTTTTTTCTCTCCATGTTGCCTCCAGGGCTCCGTAGAGTTTAGCAGTCTGTTTCCTTCAGCTAGCGGCAGGGAGGCAGAGAGGACGGCCTTTACATCGTGGAAATTTTCGCAATATTTAGAATTTGTGTGTGAAAAGGAAAAGAACATTGTAGAGGAAGAACGATGCCGGCGCTACAGCTCCTAAACATCAACAAAGATGTTTTAGTTCGGCTAAAGCTGTCACTGCGATGCTAACGCAAAAGTAAGCTAACAAAAAATTGAAGTGACAGTGTCCTGTAATCACCTCTGTGGCTGCAGCTGTTACATGGTGTTGATTTAAATGTAGTAACTTGTTTTCTAAGTTTATAAAAGTTACTATAAATTCCCAGCGGTCCACAGACTGTGCGTCGTCTCGGGAAGTTACAGCTGCTGATGCACAAAGTTTGATCTGTGCTGAAGAATCCCTGAATCATGGCAAAACACGACACCTGGAGCTGAGACTTTCTGTGGACCGGGATCTAAATTTAGGTCCAGGTTCTTCGGTCTGAAACGCAGGTTCAGTTCCTGAGATCCTAAAAATGTTCTGGTCCTGAGATGCTGAAACCTTCTGATCTGCTGATGAGGCACTGGGTTAAATTTAAAATTTATTAACAGAAAAACAGAGGGAAATAAAGAGAATAAAACCTGATGGACAGGATGGTTTACAGCCCTCCTTTAATTTACACATCATACAGACACGTTTGAAAACCCTGCGTGGTGTCTAAAGGTCCGACGGTCTTTGAACGCATTTATAACCTTTGTTATTTAAACGATGTTAAACTGTTTTAATAAAGTCTTAATAATGTCTAATAATGTGTGTGTGTGTGTGTGTGTGTGTGTGTGTGACCTGTACAGTAAGATGTGTACATATGAATGAAGAGTCTTTGACATTAGTAAAGACTTAAAGATTTCCATATGGATCTGCTTCACTGCCCTGCAGCTCTGTGTTGTTGTTGTTGTTGTTGTTGTTGTTGTTGTGTGTGTGTGTGTGTGTGTGTGTGTGTGTGTGTGTGTGTGTGTGTGTGTGGGACGTCTCTGGGGAGGTGTGTGGAGTCAGAGAGAGAGGGAGTGTGAAAAGACAGAGGACACACACACAGAAACACACACTCAGCTAATCTGAGTCAGTGGTTCAGTGTGTGTGTGTGTGTGTGTGTGTGTGTGTGTGTGTGTGTGCGTGCTGCAGGGCAGGTATCTCAGCAGACAGACAGACGACTCTTGCGACCGCATCGATTTAACAGAGGAGGTCAGGGCAAACCCTGCAAGCGCGAGTGTGTGTGTGACTGATAGTGAATGTGTGTGTGTATGTGTGTGTGTAGTTAAGCTTTCTTTGACTAAACATGCTGAGGACACACAGCTGTAACACATGACACAGTCTGTGTGTTGCACACACGTCTGTACATTAATATGTTGAATTGTTGTCAATGAGAAGAGGAAATGGCTGCAGTTAGCTAACCTCGCTATCGTTAGCACCTGCAGCTAACAGCAGGTTCCCCTGGTATAAGCTCTGGGTTTTAAAGGGTGTTTCCTGCTGTGAAACATCTTCATGTTTCAGTTGTCAGTCCTTTTCTGTGCTGTGAGGTGATTAAAGCTGGACCTAGCTAGCTGTTCGCCTGCTAAGGTGAAGCTAGCTAACTATTTTTGATACGTTTGGGCAGCACAGAAAAGAACTGACAACTGAGACATGAAGATGTGGACTCATTGCAAGAAACACTGTAAAACCCATAACTTATACTAGGATAGCTGCTGTTACCAGGGGATGCTACTGTTAGCTAGGTTAGCTAGCTAAAGTTAGCCATGACCATCTATTTTCACCTTAGCTGTGTGAAGAGGGCTAGCTAAATCCAGGTTTATTCCACCTTAGCTGAGCAGACCTGGACTGACAACTGACTGACTGACAACTGCTAACCCTAACTAGGTTAGCTAGCTAACATTAGCTAACCATTAGCTAATGCTGGCGTCAAACTTTGTTTTCATTTGTTTTAAAACTGAACTTCCTTTCAAAGAAGCAGTGAGAAGGAGGCGCGTACCTGGAGGAGGAGGTGCTGGGGAGGGGTCTCCTCATGGCTCCTGGACTCATGCTGTAGTAGGAGGAGCTGTCCAGGTCGGCCAATGAGAAGTTAGGACCGGTGCCGGCTGCGATGGGCGCTGAGACAGAGACACAGAGAGAGAGACATGTTCAGACCTTTAACATCATCACGGTTTATTCCCCCACCTCCTCCACCTCCTCCTCGTTCAACATGGAGGAGCAGCGACTCTCAGCTCCGTCCCCTGAGGGAGGTGAAGACGTCGGTTTCCAGCTGAGAACAAACTGAGATGCTGACTCCTACAGTAAAGCTGGGACCCTGCGAGCATCCTGATCACCTCCTCAGCTCCGTCCTGACTCTGGATCAGAGGAAAAGTTTCCTCCTGCAGGAAAACACCTGGATCTCACAGGTTTACAGCTGATCTGGAAGCAGCTCCTTTAATATTCATCTGTTTATTAAATATTAGCACAGGGCTCCTGATTGTGTTGTACATGAGAGCAGTTAGCGCCTGACGTTAGCAGCTACAAGCAAAAACGAGTTCCTTTCTCCCTCTCTGATCTGTCCGTCTTCTGCCATTTACCCTCCCTCCTCATCCCTCTCTTTCTCTTCCTCTGCTTCTCTCAGGGGAGAGCTGCTCCTCCACAAAGGCCTGCGAGGCTTTCACTATTAAAGGAGAGAGAGAGGGAGTGAAAGAGGGAGAGAGGGGGAGAGAGAGGGGGAGAGAGAGGGGGAGTCGGCTCTTTGTTGTCAAATGCTTCAATTTGAAAATCCTGCTGAACAAAGGCAGCAATCAGCTTCAAACCCGGACATCCGTCTAGCCCCTCGCCTCCAGCCCCCCCCATCCTTTCCTCCAACCCCTACTCTTCATCGCTTTATTGACAGAGAGCATGATGGCGTGATGGGATGAAAGGAGGAGGAGGAGGAGGAGGAGGAGGACTGACAGGACCTGGTGGGTAGTTTTCTGCTGAGCTCAGCACCGTGAGCTCGCTCGCTCTATCTATCTATCACTCTCTCCCTGCCCTGCAGAGATAGCACTGGCCTGAGAGAGCTGCACACACACACACACACACTCTGCTGGTCACACACACCTCTGCCAAGGTCCACAGAGTGTAGATGTGTAACCGTGTGCGTCCCGTACACAACTATACACAACGCAACAACCTGTGTGTGAGTTGGTCCAGAGCTGTGAGACGTCAGACTGTGTCGGCCATAACTCCAACAAATCTCAACACACAGACATGACACTGATATTTTTAGATTCACTGTCACTTACACTTTCTGAGGATGTTCTGTGTTGTGTTATTATCACTATGTCAACCACATATAAAAGTCCATAAACTGACTTAGAAATGACAGGAAAAAACACTCCTGACACCTTCAGAACTTCATTAAGAATCTGCCTGTTTTTAAGTTTTCTTCAGTATCACAGTGATCCAGTGACATCTGTCTGAACAGAAATGAATACATCACAAACAGGAGCTGCCAATAACTAATTCTGCATATTTTAACTGAGCTTATCTGGTTAAATATAAACGAATATGTTATTAACGTCACAGCTGAGACGCTGGAGACAAAACATTAACAAGAACAAAACGGAGCTCTGGGCTTTTTTCCTTCACATCCATTTAATTTACTGATGTTTCTATATTAAAACCTGCTATTTATTATTTATATAATTCACTTTAACAACCTTTATTACCCCACAATACATTTTAATTTTAATGTTTATTATCACAGTCATTCACTTAGCAACAGATTTATTATTGTTATTGTGATTATTATTAAAATTACCACACATCTTTGTGCCATTTGTGTTGTGGTGCCCATATGGTGTTGGCACATCACCAGGTGTGTGTGTGTGTGTGTGTGTGTGTTGCCAGGGGCGACAGAGGGCAGGAGGAGGAAGGAGGGATGGATGAGTCTGAACCGTGCAGGCCTCCAGCTTTTCATCCCTGCATCACTCTGTGTGTGTGTGTGTGTGTGTGTGTGTGTGTGTGTGTGTGTGTGTGTGTGTGTGTTGGGTGGGAATGCCTCAAGACGAAGGTACTAGAAGGTGCCAAGTGGGTCATCTGCCTTCTTATCTGTTTGTGCGTTTGTGTGTGTTCTCTCTAGGCGTGTGTGTCTGTGTGTGTATTAAGAGTGTGTGTGTGTGTGTGTGTGTGTGTGTGTGTGTGTGTGTGTGTGTGTGTGCAGTGGGAGTGTTTTGCCATCATATCAACTTAATCCCCAAATCCTTACGTCTAATATCAGCTCTCCTGACACACTGAGAGGAAGAGTGTGTGTCTGCGAGTGTGTACATGAAATTTGTGTCAGTGCCAAGGTGTGCGCCCCTGGCACTGCAGTCAAGCTTCACAGTGTGTGTGTGTGTGTGTGTGTGTGCAGCAGATTGAGCTTGTTACAAGTGTCTATAAAC